>NW_024412376.1:11602098-11673147 GCF_014898765.1 Herpailurus yagouaroundi | reverse complement strand
CTTTCTTTGGCCCTAGGCGAATTGCACCATGACTTCCTCCTTGGCTCTCCTGAGAAGATGCAAAAATATTCCAGAATCCCAAGACATGAGGCTATGTCATTTAAGAAGTTCAAGCACCCTCTCATGTGGCAAATCTGGCTCTCTCATGGACCTAAGAACGGTGGGGAAGGATGAAAGAAAGCATCTGCTTTGACTGCTAATGGCATGGTTTTTTTTTAGGGGGTGGGTGATTGAAACGTTCTGGAATTAGATAGTGCTGATGGTTGCACAACATTGTGGATATACTGAAAACCACGGAATTATGTCCTTTAAAACAGTGAATTTCATGTTATGTAAATTACATCTCAATAAAAAAAATAGAAAGCAAGCAAGGAAGCACCTGCGCCAAGTTAAGATCAACAAGTTCTAAGAAGACAACTTCCCTTCCATCTGTATTCATAGCAAAAGGGTCCAGGAGACCAACATACCCTGATTTTAGATCTCTAGTGCCTGAAACTTACACTTTGTTGTTATTACAGGTCAAAGCCACCACTCTGAACTCTGAACAATTAGCATGATATGTGGTCAGTTTTCCATCCTGATGTATGTTGGAATGTAGGCATGGGACAGATATTCCTGGTTGCCTTCCTGATACTCATTCCTCTGTTCTTTCTTACTAAACAGTAACCTTGATTGTATTCTAGGTGGCAATGTGCTCTGCTACCTAGCCTTCTTCAAAGCTAAAGGTAGCCAATGAGAATCAAGCTGCTAGTCATTGGGTGGGGCTTCCAGGAAATCTCTTTTAAAGGGAGCCAATTCAACTAGACAAAACGTCTTCTTTGCTCTCCTTCCTTTCTGCCTGGAACACAAATGTGATGGCTGGAACTCTAGTAGCTATCTTGGGTCATGAGACAACTTTGAGGATGAAAGCCATGAACTAAAGATGGTGACGCATAAAGACAGAAGAATTCTGGGTCCCTGATGACTATGGAGGTGCCATATCCATCCTGGATTTCCAACCTCAACTTTTTTTTTTTTTTCAAGAGAAAAACCTGAGATTTTTATTTTAAGTATCAGTCAGAGTTCAGTTAGCTATTGCTGCATAACAAGCCACACCAAAGTGAGAGGCTCAAACAAATCCTTTATGTGGCTCGTGATACTGCAAACTGGCCATTTTCGGCAGGGTGATTCTTTTGATCTCAGTTTGGCTTCCTCATGAATCTGCAGTCAGTTGTGTGTTGGCTTCAGGAAGTTGGCTGCTGTTAACCGGGGGCACCTTGGTTCTCCTCCATTTGTCTTTTCCTTCATGTGTCTTTCGGATCCCTTCAACAGGCTGGTCTGGCATAGTCTCATAGCAAGGCTGAGGTGCAAGCCCAAGCAAGTATAATCAAGCAAGGAAACCAGCAGATGCACGTAGTATCACTTGAGACCTAAGCTCAGAGCTGGCACTCCACTGCTTTTGCTGCATTTACTGGCTCAAGGCAGTGACTCAAGGCCAGTCCAGAGCCAGGTTGGGTGGAAACTACAA
Organism: Herpailurus yagouaroundi; assembly: GCF_014898765.1. Classification (NCBI taxonomy): domain Eukaryota; kingdom Metazoa; phylum Chordata; class Mammalia; order Carnivora; family Felidae; genus Herpailurus; species Herpailurus yagouaroundi. The sequence continues at coordinate 11,671,640 of NW_024412376.1, read as the reverse complement.
AGGCATAGGGCGAAGGGGGTGGCTCTACAGAGGCTATTCACTGGAGCCATTGATAACTCTAATCTACCATGTTTTGTTTAAGCCACTTATTTGGATTTTCTGTCACATACAGTAAGAAAATCATCTTGGATGATATACCTGCCTTTGAGCACCTAGTCATTCCCAGGGTGTTTGGTAGCCAAGTGCTTTTCTTCCCATGCAGTTGAGGGAAAGAAAGCACAACAGTAAGAAGTCACAGCTTCTTTGAACTCTTCTCGCCTCATACCAAATGAAAGAGCTGAGCCAAATGACCCAGAAGTTCTCTTTGGGTTGAAGGAAGCTACATATTCTGATAGGGTCGTCTCCTATAATGCACGGAGGGGAAGGGCAGGAATGAATCTAGGACAGGACTTTACAACCATTGTTCTGTGGGGGGTATCAGAACCAAAAGCCAGAGAAGATTAGAAAGGGTGCAAATTGGGTATACTCACAATCACATAAAGGCTTTCTCCTGGGCACTTTGCCCCTGAATCATGGCACCTTCCGGTCCATAGCCTTCCCTTAGGTGTGATAACTGGTCATTGAAGAGCACGCTGTCCTCTGCTTTTCTGACAGGGTACATTTATTAAAATCATTGGTGAGGAAAGGTCACACAGCCTATCTCTAGCGATTACGAGGCAATGGCCGTTCACTTCTGCTTGTACCATCTTGCCATCCTCTTGCAATAGAGACACCCGAGCCAAAGGGGCTGCAAGAATTAGACTCCATTCTCTTCAGATGGGTAAGTTTTGAGGCAGCCGTTGGAAGCTTTTAAAACAGCCACCAGAAAATTTCAGTAAAGAGAGTATAAGGGGAAGAAGGCAGCCATAGCTAGGCTCCCACAGTGAACTCCTGGAACCTCCACCCACCCAGCAATTTTCCCCTCTCAACGTAAAGAGCCTCTCACCATCAGGTTTTTGGCTGCTCAGAGTTTACTGATTAATTACAGCACCTACAGCCAATTGGTCTCCTTAGTAACCACACTAGCAGGGTCCCAGCTGGAAAAGCTGCTTCTTATTTCCAAAGAGGGCGAACCCTCTTCACATTTTAAAACACCTCCAATTGGAACACAAACAGACTTTTATTATATTTATTTATTTGTTTATTTTTTAGAGAAAAACATCCCTGCTTGTTGCAACAGAGAACTTTATTTTTATTCATTTTTATCTTCACTTATTTTTAAAATATTATTTAAATCCAAGTTAGCAAACATACAGTGCAATATTGGTTTCAGGAATAGAGCCCAGTGATTCATCACTTACGTACAACACCCAGTGCTCATCCCAACAAGTGCCCTCTTAATGCCCATCACCCATTTAACCTCCCCACCCCCTACCCCTCCCCTACATGTAGCAACCCTCAGTTTGTTCTCTGTATTTAAGAGTCTCTTATGGTTTGCCTCCCTGTCTGTTTTTATCTTATCAACAGAGAACTTTAAAGTATTAAGCCTGTTTTCCTTTTCCCTTTTTTTTTTTTAAAGTACAGTTGACACTCAGTGATACATTAGTTTCAGGTGTACAACATAGTGATTCAACATGTCCGTTATGCCATCAGTCACCATATAATACTATTATGATACCACTGATTATATTCCCTCTGCTGTACCTTTCATCCTGTGGCTTATTCATTCCATAACTTGGAGCCTGTATCTCCCACTCCCCTTCACCCATCTTGCCCAACCGTGTACCCTCTTCCTCTCTGGCAACCACCAGTTTGTTCCCTGTATTTATAGGTCTGTTTCTGCTTTTTGTTTGTTAGTTTATTCATTTGTTTTTTATTTTTTTATTACTTTTTTATTTGAGAGAGAGAACCTGCAAGCGGGGGAGAGGGGAAGAGAGAGAAAGAGAGAGAGAGAGAAGCTTAAGCAGGCTTCATGTTCAGCATGGAGCCTGATGTGGGGCTTGATCTCACAAAACTTGGGATCATAACCTGAGCTGAAATTAAGAGTCGGAGCTCAACTGACTGAACCACCCAGATGCCCCTTCATTTGTTTTTTTAGATTCCACATATAAGTAAAATCATATAGTATTTGTCTTTCTCTGGCTTATTTCACTTGGCATAATACCCTCTAGGTCCACCCATGCTGTTGCAAATGGTAAGATCTCATTCTTTTTTTTTTTTTTTTTTTTTTTTTGGCTGAGTAATATTCCAGCATATATAAATCCCACCTCTTCTTTCTCCATCCATCTATCTAACCCAAAACTTGCGTTGCTTCCAAATCTTGGTTATGGTAAATAACGCTGCAACAAACATAAGGGTGCATATATATTTTTGAATTAGTGTTTTTGTTTTCTTTGGGTAAATGCCCAGTAGTGGAATTTACTGGATCATAGAGTAGTTCTATTTTTACTTTTTGAGGAAACTCCATACTGTTTTCCACAGTTGTTGCACCAACTTACATTCCCACCAACAGTGCATGTGGGTCTCTTTTTCTTCACGTCCTCACCAGCATTTGCTATTTCTTATCTTTTTGATTCTAGCCATCTGGTAAATGTAAGGTGTCATCTCATTGTGGTTTTGATTGGCATCTCCCTGATTATTAGTGATGTTGACCATCTTTTCATGTGTCTGTTGGCCATCTGGATGTCTTCTTTAGAAAAGTGTCTATTCAGGTTCTCTGTCCATTTTTATTTGGATTATTTGTTTTTTTGTTGTTGTTGAGTCGTGTAAGTTCTTTACATACTTTGGATATTACCCCCTTATTGGATATGTCATTTGCAAGTACCTTCTCTCATATATTAGGTTATATTTTCATTTGTTGATAATTTCCTCCATTGCGTGTATTCCCAGGAGTTTATTTTTGCTCGTGTCCCACCCCCCCCCCCCCTTAGGAGACATATGTAGAAAAATGTTGCTTTGGACAAAATTTTAAAACAAACCCATGTTTCTCTACAACCTTGCTTCCAACAATGAATGGATTTTTGAGCTATTGAGGGAAACTTGAATTTTAGTGATCAGTAAGAGATGGGTTTTAAATGAAGAGCTAGTCAAATATAATTTTAAGGCAAACAACCAGTTTGACCTTTACAAGTGTAAGTTTGACTACTCAGAGTATCTATTCGAGTGCTATTCTAGGCGATGTGAGAACAAGAAGGACCTGGACACAAGTGTCTTTGCCTCAAGAAGCTGGCCTGGCGGACAAGACCTATGATAATGAATGGTGGCTCGGACATAGTGTCTCAGACAACTTAAGAATTAGAAAGGGGCACCTGGGTGGCTCATTCAGTTGAGTATCATTGAGTATCCGACTTCGACTTAGGTCATGATCTCTCTCGCAGCTTGTGAGTTCGAGCCCTGCGTTGGGCTCTGTGCTGACAGCTCAGAGCCTGGAACCTGCTTCAGATTCTGTGTCTCTCAATCTCTCTGCCCCTCCTGTGCTCGTGCTCTGTCTCTTTCTCAAAAATAAATGAACATTAAAAAAAAAAGAATTAGAAAGCACACAGTAAGGTGCTCATTGTAGATCAGACTAGAGGTTAAAGAGAAGTTCAAGTGAGAAGGGAGAGAGGGCATGATGTCTATCTTCTGTTTTGAGTGAAGTGTTGAGATGCAGATGATCGACAGCAGGATCTGAGTGGGAGAAAAGTGACAGCAGGGCTTCAATGTGGGTGAGTATGAGGACTGCAGGGACATTAGTCTGCTCAGGCTACCATAGTAAAGTACCACGGACTGGGTCTTCAGCAACAGGCACTTGTTTTCTCACAGTTCTGGAGGCTGGAAATCTAAAATCAAGGTGTGGCAGGGTTGGTGTCTCTTGAGGCCTCTCTCCTCGGCTTGCAGGAGAGGCCATTTTCTCCCTGTGTCCTCACATGGTCGTCCCTCTGTGTGTCTGTGTCCTAATCTCCTCTTTTTATTATATTTTTTATTTAAATGTTTATTTTTGAGAGAGAGAAAGAGAGAGAGCACAAGCGGGGGAGGAGCAGAGGGAGAGGGAGACACAGAATCTGAAGCAGACTCCAGGCTCGGAGCTGTCAGCAAGAGCCTGTTGTGGGGCTTGAACTCACAAACCGTGATATCATGATCTGAGCTGAAGTTGGATGCTTAACCAACTGAGCCACCCGGGCACCCCATAATCTCCTCTTCTTATAAGAACACCAGCCATATTGGATTAGGGCCCACCTAATGGCCTTATTTATCCATAATCGTTTCTGTAGAGGCCCTGTCTCCAAATACAGTCACATTCTGAAGTGTTGGGGGTTAGGACTTCAGCATATGAATTTTTCTTGGTGGGGAGGACCCAGTTCAGCCTATAACAGGAGGGAAATGATACTGTGCCATTAGATAATAGTTCCAGAAAGGGAACTAAAGATCACTATGTGTTAGTGGGTGACTAGTGTGCACAGTGGATTTTTTCTACCCTCTGGCCCCCAGGCTTAGGCACATGTATCCCCAGACACCAAGCTGATAATGTACATCCCGCTTTGACATATCACAGTGTTCCTGGAACATCCATGCATTAAAAAAAATTTTTTTTTGTAATGTTTATTCATTTTCGAGACAGAGAGAGACAGAGCATGAGCAGGGGAGGGGCAGAGAGAGGGAAACACAGAATCTGAAGCAGGCTTCAGGCTCTGAGCTGTCAGCACAGAGCCTGACGCGGGGCTCGAACTCACAGAGCCCAAGGTCATGACCTGAGCTGAAGTCAGACGCTCAACCGACTGAGCCACCCAGGTGCCCCCATCCATGCAGTTTTCATGGCTATGTCTTAAGAGTCTCAGCACCACTGGGAGGTGTATCCTGAAACTTGGAATGTGCAGAACAGAGCAACTTCAGACATGCCATGCTCAGAGTAAGAAGGCATCTAGCCACTTTGGGCACTTCAGACCATGATTCCTGAGAAGTTTGTAGGATGGTGCGGTTTTTCTCTGTGGGGTCAGTATCTGAATGCCAGGGGGTGGCTCCGATATCCTAATATTCCATTACTCCCTGTAAATAAGTGCATGTTCCACATTGTAGACACAAACCCCTCTCCAGCTTGTTTCTCTGTCAGATTAGGCATGAGTTTTGTGTGCAAGCTCATTTTCTTCCACAGCTCCACCCCTTGTGGGGACTCTTAGGTCCCGCTCCAGTCCACATCTCCCCTTGAGCTTTGGATGCCATATTTCCAATACCTTCAGGAGGTTCATACCCAGATGTCACATTGATGCCCACAAGGATATTGTCGTAGCCCCCTTAACTAACTCCTGCCCAAATCTGCTAGGCCTATTACCACATTCATTCACCCCTACCACTCAATTATCAATAAACCTAGGGATGGCCATCTCTCTATGAGCCGGTACTGTAGTTACTGGATTCCGTTATAAAACAAAAGCATCCTTAGCTCACTTCTTACCCCAGGGAATGCCTCTTCCTTTAATTCCTATGCTTGTAATTATTGAAACTATTAGCCTCTTCATCCAACCAATAGCCTTAGCCGTACGACTAATAGCCAACATCACTGCAGGCCCCGTCTAATTGGAGGGGCTGCTTTAGCCTTAATAAGTATTAGCACCTCCATCACTCTGATCACCTTCATCATTCTTGTCTTACTAACAGTCCTTGAATTTGCTGTAGCCCTTATTCAAGCTTATGTCTTCACCTTGTTAGTGAGCCTATACTTACACAACAATACTTAATGACCCACCAAACCCATGCATATCACGTAGTTAACCTGAGTCCATGACCACTCACAGGAGCTCTTTCAGCCCTCTAATAACTTCAGGATTAGCAATATGATTTCACTACAACTCGGTATTACTATTAACTCTAGGAATAACAACCAATTTATTAACCATATGCCAATGATGACGAGACATTGTCCGAGAAATCATGTTCCAAGGCCACCATACACCTATCGTTCAAAAGGGCCTACAATATGGGATGATGCTCTTCAGTATTTCAGAAGTGCTTTTCTTCGCAGGTTTCTTGGGAGCCTTCTATCATTCAAGCCTTGCTCTGACCCCAGAATTAGGAAGCTGCTGGCCACCTACAGGTATCACCCCTCTCAACCCCCTAGGATGGGGTCCAACACTTCCGTACTGGAATGACACTGGGAAATCTGGGCAGGAAATTTGTCTTCAGCGGTCTTCCTTCTTGCTCTTTCCACATCCTGTACCCAGGGTGTTATCGAATGTAATCATTTCATCTTTATTGCCATTTGTTAGAGCTCCAGCTCTCCATCGTTCTTCAATCTCTCCTATATACAGCAGCTTGCATAATATTTTCTAAGCAGCATTTTCAGATTTCTTCAATCCCTTGCTCCAAGATTCCAATTTAAAGGCAAAGAATGATAGGGTTGGAAGATAGTGGAGGTGCACTACAGAGCCCATTGGACTTGAACTCTAAAGACCCGGGTTGGAGTCTCAGCCCTTTTCCTGCCACGTGACTTTGGCCAAGTCACACCTGCTTTTAGGACCTTGTACTCTTATACATTTTTTAAAAAAAAAATTAACATTTATTTAGTTTTGAGAGAGAGAGAGTGCAAGCGGGAGAGGAGCAGTGAGAGGGAGACACAGAATCCAAAGCAGGCTCCAGGCTCTGAGCTGTCAGCACAGAGCCTGACGCAGGGCTCGAACTCATGAGCCGTGAGATCATGACCTGAGCCGAAGTTGGACGCTCAACTGACTGAGCCACCCAGGTGCCCCAGACCTACTCTTATTCTTTAAAAAGGGACATAGTAATACCTAACAGTGGTGGTGTAAAATTTATACAGTTAATGTAAATGAAGGGGTTTGAAAACTCTGAGCTACCTCACAGATAGAAAACACGATTATCCCTTAAGACCATCTCAAGTAACACTACCTCTTATAACTAATTAAAAATTGGCCTTTTCCTTTCCTGAACTTCCATAGCACTTTTCTGGACAGTGTTTTGTATTCAGATTTGCAGTTTTCATTGGATAGTGTGCCCCTGCTGTTCTCTGTGGGGTGGTCGTGAGGGTTGATATCTTGCCTGGCCAGGAAGACTGTAAACCACCAGAGGGAAGCAATTTATATTCTCTCCTATTTCTCTCCATTGAGCACAGAGCCAAGCACACCAAAGTCAACCAATCCCACATGCATGTGTTGAACAACAACTATTTGTTGATATGCACAAGGAACATATTAATTGGCAAGAGAGTGAATGAAATATAATAAAAATCCCAGCACTCAAAGAGCTCACAGTCTAGCTTGGAAGATAAACTGCAAGAGCTAAAAAGGATGTACAGTTGACCCTTGAACAACGTGGGGGCTGGGGTGCCAACCACCCCCTCCGCCCCCCCTCCCCCGCCAACCATGGAAAGGAAAATACATGGAGGGGTGCCTGGGTGGCTCAGGCGGTTGAACATCCACTCGACTTTGGCTCAGGTCATGATCTCGTGATTCATGAGTTCAAGCCCTGCATTGGGCTCTGTGCGGACTGCTCGGAGCCTGGAGCCTGCTTCAGATTCTGTCTCCCTCTCTCTCTGCCCCTCTCCTGCTTGTGCTCTGTCTCTCTCTCAAAAATAAATAAACATTGAAAAAATTTTTTAAAGAATAAAAGAAAATACATGTGTAATTTTGACCTCCTCAAAACTAATAGCCTATTGTTGACCAGAAGGCTTACTGATAGCATAAACAACACGTATTTTATATGTTACATGTATTACATACAGTATTCTTTTCAGTAAAGTAAGCTATAGAAAGAGGAAATGTTTTTAAGAAAATCATAAAGAAGAGAAAAATATGTTTATGGTACTGTACTGTAAAAAGTCCATGTGTAAGTGCACCCATGTATGAGTGGGCCTGCACAGTTCAAATCTGTATCATTCAAGGGTGAACTGCATAAGGCCGTTACACTGTTAGCACAGGATGGGTGGGCATTTAAGGGTGATGAATTCCCCTCTGGCTGGGATGGTAGGAAAGGCTTGGCCAAAAGGGAAGATTTGAGCTGGGACTTGAAAGATGGGTGGTATCTGGATAAGTAGAGATGGGAGGATGTAGGAGAGAGTGGACAGGACAGGTGAACTGAAACAGAGGAGCCTTTGCAGAAGAGAGTGGTAGGAGAAGGGGCTGGACATTCGGTCTGCATGAGAAATAGAAGATCTTGAATGGTGGCCTCAGTAATTGGTACGTTGGCAATCAGAAGAGACTGAAGATTTCTGCACAAGGGGTGAAATATTCAAGGAGGTCTTTTGGGAGTGTGAAGCTAGGACTGACACTAAGTACTTATTGATTGGAGAAAGCAGGAGAGTATCTACCTGTGTAGGTGTTCATCAGTCTCTGTGGCTGGTTCTGTTTGGATGACTGAAGCCTCAAACTCCCACAAGAAATAGACAAATAGTCAAGCAACTGCACTGAAAGCTTCCTATTTTTTCAGCAAATAATGTCACATGAAAATCTCCTAACCTCTTGACATTTCCAGTTTCTAGACCAACTCCCACCTCTCTTCACCATCACGATCAGAGCCCTAACAGCCAGGGACAGTCTGAACCTGTGCCTAGCAAAGAAGGACCCCTTCTTCCTCCCTCTGTTCAAAAAGTGGCTGGCTTAAATCGTAGAATGACATTTCACGAATTTGTGTTGTTGTTCATGCAAGATGACTATCTTCCTAGAGCCATTTCATGGTTCTGGAAGGGGAAAATATAAAAACAGATTTTTTTTTTTTGAGAAAGAAAATTGTTTCAGTCGTTTGCAAAGTAAAATAACGGATCTCCAAGTCCAATTTTTTTCTGCTTCAATTAAAAGATATTTCCTAAGAACCTTGTTGTAACCTTCTCCCTCCTGCATATCCTCTGCCCACTCTGGGTCTCTACTGGCCACACACACACATACAGCTGGTACTTCCGGCTCTGTCTACCATCATTACAATCAAAGAGCTTTTTACCAGCACCCACATGAGCCGGTGCCATTAGAGTTACTTGCAAAATGTGTCTTGTTGAATCATAAGAGCACAGTGCCTAAAAGAAAAAAAAAAAAAAATCCAAAGCCACTTGGTTGGTTAGGATAATGAAATTGTTTCTCCGAGGGAAAGCTAGGTGATTAACCTCTTGTGTCACATAATAACAAAACTGAGAGCAGACCGCCAGGAGAGGAACTTTTTCAGCAACGAACTGGTGCTTGCCAAACATTGGCTCTGTCTTTTTTTTGTCCCGTTGCCCACCAATGTGGAAGAGTTATCTAGCCCTAGGCCGCAGGAGTTCAGGCTTCTATCCTAATGACAGATAAGACTAAATGAGAATAGGACTCCCCCCCCGAGGTAGCACATCTGTGTTCCAGGCTGCCACGCCGCCTCCGTGGGGCTGCATCCAGGACCTGAACGTTTTATTGAAGCATTAATAGTGAATTTTCTGCTTGGATTCCTTGCTGCTTGGAGACAAAAGGCACCAGAGGGCTCTGAGTCAGGGCTCAGGGGTGGGGCGGAAACATTCTTATTTGCATTCCATGGCTTCGTGTGTGTGCACAGTCTAAACGCATACCGACCATCCCCTCCCCGCCAGCATAACTGCATATTCCGGTTAATTCATTCAGCAAACACAGACCGAGGGCCTCCTTGGTGGGCAGGCACTGTGCTAGGAGCTGGGCACACAGATGACAATGAGACAGGATCCCGGCTGCAGCACACCGTAGCCCTTGAAGCTTGAAAAATGCATTTAGGATTAACACAGAGCAGTATATCTGCCAAACATGAATGGATTGCAGGGGATTTTAAATTAATGAACAGAAGATTCAGAAGAAAGCAGTAAAGGAAGGCCAGATGATTACAGCTGGGTAAATGACATGGACATAGATTGGTGGGAAACAGGAAAGAGAGAAATCATTGACATGGTGATTTTTCCTTCTTTTCAGAATTTTGTTTCATGTGTTGCTGTAATATTTATGCGGTAAAATAGCGAGAAAACACTTAAGTTTAGATGAGAAGATGTTCAAGATATATCCGGAGTCTTTGCAAGCAACTCAGTATTCTCTCATACTGAAATATTTGCTAAATGAATATTTCATCACACAAATAATTATCTCCACCATTTCCAGAGATGGAAAGACAATTTATGGAATAGGAAATGGTGTTTTCCCCCCAAAATGAAAATAGTTATTTTTCTGACTCTGTAAGCAATGTGTGCTCATTGTAACAAAAAAATAGACTATACCCCCCCCAAAAGCATAAAAATGAAAGCATAAAAAAATCTGGAAACCCACAGAGATATAGTCAACTGATCTTTGACAAAGAAGCAAAGGCAATACAATGGAACAAAGATAGTCTTTTCAACAAATGGTGCTAGAACAACTTGACATCCGCATGTAAAAAAAATACATGTAGACATAGACCTTACACCCTTTACAAAAATTAACTCAAAAATCCATCGTAGACCTAAATGTAAAACACAAAACTATAAAACTCCAAGAAATGACATGGGAGAGAACTTAGATGACCTTGAGTATGGAGATGACATCTCAGAAATGCTACCAAAAGAACAGTCCATGAAAGAAAGAATTGATAAGCTGGATTTTATTAGAATTAAAAATTTCAAACCCGTAGAAAAGTTGAAAGAACAGAACAATAAACCTTTCATGAAATTCATCAATTGTTAACATTTTTCCATGTTCATGTGCCTTCTCTCTCTCCATACACACTCACACATTGGTTTTTTTGCTGAACTATTTGAAAGTCATGATACTTGAATCCTTCAGCATGATCTCCGAAGGTAGAGATGTCTTTTGAACAACTATACCCTTACTGCACCTAAGAAAATTAACCACCATTCAACAATATCATCTAATGTCCAGCATATAGTGGGCACTGGGTGGTTCAGTCAGTTAAGCATCTGATTTCGGCTCAGATCATGACCTCGCCGTTCGGGAGTTCGAACCCTGCATCCAGCTCTGTGTTGACAGCTCAGAGTCTGGAGCCTGCTTCAGATTCTGTCTCTCCCTCTTTCTCTGCACCTCCCCCACTTGTGCTCTGTCTCTCTTTATCTCTCTCTCTCTCTCAAAAATAAATAAACATTAAGAAATTTTTTAAAATTGTTTTTCACATTTATTTATTATTGAGAGAGAGAGAGAGAGAGAGAGAGAGAGAGAGACAGAGCATGAGCAGGGGAAAGGCAGAGAGGGGGAGACACAGAATCCAAAGCAGGCTCCAGGTTCTGAGCTGTCAGCACAGAGCCCAACACCGGGCTCAAACCCAGATCATGACCTGAGCCGAAGTCAGACGCTTAACTGGCTGAGCCACCCAGGCGCCCCTAATAAAATTTTAAGGTCCAGTATATATTTAAAATTTCCCAAGTGTTCCACATTTTCCTTTATAATTTTTTTTTATCAGGGATCCAATCAAAATTTTTATATTGCATATCTTTGGTCATTTAAAAATCTATAACAGTCATCCTGCCTTTCTTTTGTGTTTCTTTCTTTCTTTTTTAAAATTTTTTGAGAGAGTGTGAGTATACACAGTGGGGGGAGGGGCAGAGAGGGAGGGAGGGAGAGGACCTTAAGCAGGTTCCACACCAGTGCGGAGCCTGATGCAGGGCTTGATCTCATGACTGTAAGATCATGTGCTGAGCTGAAATCAAGAATCAGATGCTCAACTGACTGAGCCAACAAGGCACCCCTCTTGATACTGACTGTTTTGAAACATTCTGGTCAGTTGTCATATAGAATGTCTTTCCTTCTGGATTTGACGGGTGTTTCTTCATTATTAGGTTAAGATGAAATATATTTTTTGGTGAATCAATTATCTAGGTGATGTTGTGTACTGCTCATTTCATCACATGAGGGGATAAATCCTAGTGATATTAAGTTTGATTACTTGGTTAATATAGTAACTACAAAGTCTTTCCATTGTAATGATACATTTTGACTTTCTAATCAGTAAGAAATCTGTGGGTGATAACTTTGAGATTGTTCCCCTATAAAATTATCTAGTATTTTTAATGAACTTTGCCTGAATCAATTAGTATTTTGGAGTTTGCAAAATAATAATTTTCTATCATTCCTTCTTTATTTTTAAGTGGCATTTTTGTAAAGAAGAGTTTTCTCCATCCCCTGCCCCTGCCCCCAACCTCATCTTTAGGGGAGCTATAGAATGTATATCTTAAAAAAAACTCAACCTCAAAGTATTAGAAACACTTACTGTAATTTTTCTTTTTTGATACTCAGATTGCTCCCAAATTTGGCCAGTAAGAGTCCTTCAAGTTGGCTTTTGTGTCCTGAGCCGATGCTATTAATCTTTGAACACTGTGTTTTCTGGCACAATATGTTCCAGAATTATCTTGCAGTTCCTTGCCCCATATCTGGAGTCAACAAAAAGAGAGAATGTAAATGGCTTAACATGAATCTGTTACCCCTCACCTTTGACCCCAGTGGCTATGGAGAGGGGTAGGGTAGGGGGTAAGGGCCCCACAGAACAAACCTTCCTACCTGTGTATGAATGTGTTAGTGTGTGTGTGTGTGTGTGTGTGTGTGTGTGTGTGTGTGTGGTGGGAATGGGGATGCCTGTGGGTGCTGGAAAAATCTGGAAGGTTTAATATTCCAAGACACCAAGACTAGGGCCAGTGACTAAACCAAGATTTTCTCACATTACCCTTTTGGGACATCTCTATCACATCTTTCCACTTTAAATCTACTTCTGATGTTCATTTGAACCAAGTTTCACCTGTTTGAAAATGCTGGTGGGAACACAGCAGTTTTATTTGGGCTCCTCACCTCTAGAGATCCACATTCAGAAAGACTCTCAGAAATTCAGCTAATGTTTACTGATCCTTCCACTACATTCCAGGATAGCTGATTTCACAGACATCATCTCATTTAGACCTAAAAACAATCATGCAAACTAGATACTATTGTTCTCATTTTACACACACGGAAAGGAGTGTCAGGTTAAGTAACATGCTTAAGGTGGCATACTAGTAAGTGGCAGAGTCCAGGCTTGAATCCATTCTTCAGACCCCAAATGTGGGTATCTCCTATTCCTTGTAACCTTGTATGTGAAAACAACCTGGTGCCCTTATACAGTCAATCACCAAGTACGTCCTAAGTACCTATTATGTTTTCACCGCTACATTAGGCATGTGCAAGGATATATCATTTATTAAGCACTAACTGTGTGCAGTGTTAAATTCATTAATGTAGCAAATGAACAGAAGGTATGATTCCCATTGTTCAGGACTTTATACTCTTGCTTGGGAGTGAGGGGAGACACACACAGAAAGACTCATATAAAGAAATAAGTGCAGGTTAGCTGGACCCAATGTGAAAAAAGTGTCATAAGAATGTCTAACGAATAGATGCTGTAACAACCATGCTATGTTATTTCAACTTGTAAGAATTTTGTAAAAAAAAAAAAAAAAAATTTGACCTGGGAGCCAAAAGACTTTAATAATAATTAGATATTCCACCCTCTTTTTAACTGAAGTGTAATTAACATACAGTGTAATACTAGTTTCAGGAGTACAACATATTCATTCAACAATTCTGTGCAACACTCAGCGCTCACCAAGATAAGCAAAGTCATCGTGCAGCGTTGCTACAGGGTTACTGACTATATTTACTACGTTGTACCGTTCATCTCTGTGACTCATTTAGTTTGTAACTGGAAGTTTGTACCTCTTCATCCAGAATCGAATTTTCTTTTTCAGGCATCCGGTCTGTGGTATTTTGTTATGGCAGCCCGCGCAAGCCAATGCACACCCATTCAAGGAAGGCAATAGGACCTCCACCTTTCAGACAAAGAGAACAAGGTTCCGAGAGGCAAAGAAACTTTCCTAAGCTCCTGCAAATACGAAGTAGTGATAGCAGAATTCAAATCTAGGGCTGTCTCACACTGAAGCTATGACTTTTTTTCACTGCCTACTGTTGCCTACTGTTATGTCCGTATGGGCTGCTACACCACCAATCACAGTGCTCAAATGTTTGCTGACTAAATAAGCTTGCCCTAAAGAGCTTTATGATTTGGTTAGGGTAAGAAGTGAAGCAAATATATAACTCACATCGAACCCCTGGTATGGAGAAGGATTTTGGGATGGTAATTCTGGAAGGAAAATTCAGGGTGGGCTACAACAGGAGGGAAGGTTCTAGAAGGTAGGTGGAGCTCCAGCTGGACCTGAACTCTCAAGACACAAAGAAAAATAGTCACCATCAGGAAGGCTCAATGGTTTATTTATTGATCTTTTATATTTGAAGTCATTTTGTGAATACAGAAGTGAAAATAAAGGGAGAGTGAAAAACAACTTGATTATAATTTTAATAAGAATCCATACAAGGCAAACGTCTTTGTATCAAGTACGTTTTGAGGCACAAACACCGTCAAAAATGAAACAATGGTGTCACATGTCTTTTTAGCAAAATGGGATAAGCCAGGTTCTGTCACAACCTATTGCATGAAGTAGTTCTTCCTTTGACTGACTAACTAGAAGAAAATGCCATCTTCCCTTTTTGTCCTTAAAAGCACATTATTCATATGTTGATTCTTAAATTTGAGAAAAATCAAGAGAATAGTGTCATTTGAGGACTCACTGTCTGAGATTTCACTTATGGGATACATTTTACCGTATTAATTGGGTCTAGTGTGCTGTTGTCTGTCTCTTTTCATTTCATCTTCTGGTTGTCTAATAATTTGAGATATCTTCTCCTGTTCATTTTCTTTTCTTTGCCTTTAAGAGTAGAAAATGAAAAATTCTGAATTGTCATTTGTTTCCAATGAAGGCTGAATGCAGACTACAAAGATGGCATGTCCCGCCTTCTGTTATCTGTTATGCCCCTTGAGAGATGATATATTACTTTTAGCGATAGGAAAACCGAAAGATAGTGATTTCTTCACTACTGGTTCATCTTTCCAGACAATTCCATCATTCTTCCACCTAAAAGCTATAATTATTATCATTTTTTAGTATAGTTGGGGACAGTTGATGAGTAGTGATGAGGGATGATGAGTAACAATAATTCCAGGTAATGGAACAGTAACATGTTTGAAGATATAGGAAAAAATAAGATCATTAAGATCCCACATTGCATCTTAGACACATTGCCCTTCGATAAAATGGTTCATACGGTGATTTCAAGCTAAAATAAGTTTTGTGTAATTAAAAAACATTCAAGGGCGCCTGGATGGCTCAGTCAGTTAAGCATCCGACTTCAGCTCGGGTCGTGATCTCACCATTTGTGAGTTCTAGCCTGGTGTTGGGCTATGTGCTGACAGCTCAGAGCCTGGAGCCTGCTTCGGATTCTGTGTCTCCCTCTCTCTCGGCCCCTCCCTGCTCATGCTCTGTCTGTCTCTCAAAAATAAATAAACATATTAAAAAATGCAAATTCTCCTTTTGTTCTTTGGAAGACCTCTAGGAAAGGATGAAGTCATAAATATCAATCCTTATAAACAGTTGGAATTCAGAAAAGAAACACAAAAGGGGACTTCCAGCTGTGTGGGGCAGAGTTGGCAAAACACGCAACTGGGAGAGGCAACACAGCACTGTGAGTATGGGAGTCCGTGAGTAGATAAGATTGATCACAGCTGATATTTTGTTGGAAAGTAGGGGGCTGATGATGGCTACCATCCACTTGAGCAATGCGGTCTCTATTCTGCAAGGCACAGCACAGTAATTCTGAAAGCTTTTGAGCAGGGGTGGCAAGATGTGTGCAAACATTTTCTGGCTGTTTTCTACTATGATTGTGAAGCTTTATTCCTAAGGAAAAAATTTAACTTTGAACATGTAATAAAAATCATACATAAGAACCTTAATATTCAGTTCAGTGCCGTACGTATTTATTTTCTAGTCCTTCAACATGTATTTCATTCTTTTAAACAAAGTAAAAACCCGTATGCTTTCGTTCAATTAAAAGCCAATGAAAACCATACACTTTGTAACAAATAAATTACTTAGTAATGTCCCATTTCGTTGGGAGTTTATGCTGACTCCATAGGTCTTGAATGTTTTAGGTGCTGAACTGGTTTGCCAGTAGGGGATGCGATGAGAAATTCTAGACGGTTCAGCTTGGAAAGGTGAAGTTTGAGTGAATATGATTGTAAGTTCTGAAATGGTAAGTGCAGTACATGAATTGAACATGCATTTGTTTTTCCAGTTCTGGAAGAGTTTCGTAGGGAAGAAGCTTATGGAACCATTATCCCAAGAGGGGGTAGTGCCTGAAAAAGTGATTTCAAAGATTAAGATAAATGTGGAGATGACAGCCATAATTGGCTATTAAAGAAACCCAAGTGCCCTGAGTGGTACTCCCCTAGAAGCTATTGTCAGAGCCATAATTTCTAGCTGCTTAGGCTGAATCACACCTAGTATGGCCCTTCTTACATTCTTAGGAGTCAGTCTGCACCAAGAGGAGAAACTCAGAACACATGCCAATTTCCTTCTCCCTCCCTCCCTCCCTCCCTCCTTTCCTTCCCTTCCTTCCTTGCTTCCTTCCTTCCCTTTCTTTTTCTTCCTTCCTTTATCTCTCTCTCTCTCTCTCTTAAAAAGACAATCCTTTATTTTTAACTGGGTTTAGGAGGTGGTTCTCACTTGGGGTTTCTCATGAGGCTGCAATCAGATAATGACTGGAGCTGGAGTCCTTGCAAAGGCTGTTAGTGCTCTTTGGTTGTTAGGACCTAGATTGGGGCTGAGGACCTGGCTTCTCCATTTTTGTCTGGGCGTTCTCACATTATGGTGGCTGGGACTGAAGAGTATCCCAAGAGAGAAAGAGCATCTTTTATGACCTAGCCTTGGAAGTCACACAATGCCACTTCTGCCCATTCTGTTCATTAGAAGTGAGTCTCTAAGTCCAGCCCAATACAAGGACAGGGGAATTAGATTCTACCTCTTCATAGGAGGCTCATTGACTTAACTGTCGTTACCACATACTGACAATAATTATACCTAACATCTCTCTCTCTCTTTTCCATTCAATCAATCATTCATTCAGCAAATATTTATTATTTTGGCATTTCATCTATACTTGACATCTCAATGGGGCCTCATTGCTTCAAAGCATCATTTACCTTTTTTGCTTGATATTCTCAATAGCCATGTATAATAAACTGAGCATATTTCATTACTTCAGTTTTTTTTTTTTTTTTCCAGATAAAGCAAGAGAGTAAGGAACTCATCTATAGCTGGTGCCTAGTACAGAGGTTATTCTTTTTTTTTTTTTTTTTTATGAAATTTATTGTCAAATTGGTTTCCATACAACACCCAGTGCTCATCCCAAAAGGTGCCCTCCTCAATACCCATCACCCACCCTCTCCTCCCTCCCACCCCCCATCAACCCTCAGTTTGTTCTCAGTTTCTAAGAGTTTCTTATGCTTTGGCTCTCTCCCACTCTAACCTCTTTTTTTTCCTTCCCCTCCCCCATGGGTTCCTGTTAAGTTTCTCAGGATCCACATGGTACAGAGGTTATTCTAACCCAAGTCTGTCCTGGGACCATATTCTTACTACCCGCAGCACCACCACATCTCATTCTCTCAGCATGTCTAAGATTGGGGAGGTTGATGGACAGCCAGACAGACTTGCTCTGAAGTTGCATATCCTCTATACTGGGTGATAACATTATACCAAATGGGGATACTATGAGAGTGAAAGGCAATGCTATTAATAATTATACAGTGATGATGGACATAGATCAGAAATGTTCCAGGTAAACAGGACATATGGTCACCCTATCCACATAGTCAAACTGCATTGGAACCTATGTCCTGTGTATTTCCACCAAATTCCTGTCATAATTATTCAACTTCTCACCTTCTAAAGCAAACCCTGCAACTGTTAAGAGAGCCATCAGCGTATGAGTGATTTACAGCTTCCCCGTATAAGTCACAGGGGCACCTACACACTTACATGCAACTGCTCGATCAATTCCTGGGACCTGGCTCATCCCATATGAGTGGAGGCCACAGTACAGGTTTGGATTGATGGGCAGAGGCCTGTGGGGAGACTGTCCAGCTGTCCTAGGCTTCTTTTCTGCTGTGTTGCATTGTTGGCTGGGGAGGCAGGAAGACCACAATCTTGAGAGTTGGATGTGAGGGTAAAGGGGGTGACTTGGGGAATGGGTAAGAAAGGAAGGCTGCCCTGAATGGGTGGCCTAGAATGAGGGCTCAAGCCTAGAATTAGGGTGGGCAAGTCAAGGATGAACAAAATTGAGGAGAAGGTGGTTGCCAATTGAGTGTGGGTGTGGCATAGCCCGGAGAGGCAAGTGCGGCAGGTAGGGTGCTCCAGAAGCAGATGCTAAGGAGTGTGGGATGGGAGATGTTTATTAGGAATCAGCATCTGTGAAAGAAAAAGGAGGGAAACAAGGCTGGGCACAGGAAGAAGTCACAGTGTGATGCAGGTCTGGCAAAACCCCGGCTAGCCCAGTGGGAAGCTCTGGAGTGAATATTGCCTGCCAGTGTTGCCCCTATTAGGCAGAGATGTCTGGGTCTTTATATCCTGGCTTATTTAGTCAATGGATACAGGCTCCCCTGGGAAGGATGTGACTTTGGGTGACATTTCTACAAGTCCACTTCTACAATTGAGGCAGACCCTCATGGTGCGGAGAGCTGTAGGCTGTGTGCAGACCAGGCTTCCCACAGTGGACCACAGTCCTTCCTGGGAGGGAGTCTGGGTGGTGCATGTCTATGTCTACCCTGGGCTGTTATAGGAACAACAGAAAAATAGGGAGAAATTTCTATTGTAAATTAGGTACAGTCTCACATTTAAGAGATCCAGAACTGCTGCAGATCCTGGTGCAGATTTGCTACTAATTAGTTGTGTGACCCCAGACGTGTCTTTGCCTCTCCCCAGACTCCCCATTCCCACCTGTAAAAGTGAGAGAGTCCAGTTAGAGTTGGAGCCAGCCTCCAAGCAGGGCACTTCCCAGCTCAAAGTTACCTGGGCTAGGCAGACTTTTCTGCCTCCTACGGCGGGTTGAATGAAGCATTTTTGCTGTTGGTTAGGGATATATGTCACGGGCTGTTCAAAGTAAACTAGAATACCCCCTGGAGAATAATGTTTTAAATGGAAGTACAGAAAATTTATTGTGACTGTTAAGTGGCTAAAGAACAGAGGATCCCTAGGGAGTGATCAGATGCCACTTGTCACACTTGGAAAAGATTTAGCTTTTCCATTAATGGGAAAGAGTATAGAATTGTGGTTAATAACTGCAGTGTGCCATCCTTTGCATTTATGGAGAACATTTTTGTGTCTTCCCTCCTCTTTGGATTTTACTTCCTTCCTGAAAACCTGTCACTGGCCTCTTTTGTGTTTTGTGAGCACCAACTTTAAATTGCACACTTGATGTGGAAGGTTTCTTTTGAAACTAACGGATTATCTTCAGCTTTCGATTATTCTTATCTCCTGTTCCCAAGGTAATTAAAAGATGGCTGGGCCACTGAGTGATTTCAAGCACTTCATCCAGTTATCTACGGTTTTTATCTTTCTCTGTGTGGCTGAACATCCTCTTTCATTTCATTGAAGAAATGTTGGCACCTTCATTGTTTCTGACAGATTGCTGGTAGGAAGGATGGAGGTCACTCTGGGACCTGTGAGTTCTCTGGGCAGTCAGGTTTAAATGAGGTTGAGGTGGGAGCCCTGGCTGGCATCTTAGAACATTTTGCCCCCTGACTCCCCTGAGGACAGGTGGAGGATAAAGGGGAGCCTGGGGACTTTGGGAAATGGAAGTCTCTGCAGCATGTGCAGCTCTGTTGGGGAGAGGTTCAGGGGGCTGTGATTTCTGCCAGGTTGGGGAGAGTAGAAAGGGTCCCTTTTGGCAGAAGGACCACCTTTGATGGTGCTGGTCTTCAGCAGTGACAGGGGACCTAGGGAACCAAAATTGGGGGGTTTATCCAGTTGATAATGGTCATCTGTGAGCTAATCCCAGGTTTCCTGGAGGTGAGTTGCTGGCTGGATATTGAAGAAGAGGGGTATAGATGAATGGAGGGGAGTCAGACAAGTGACATGAAGAGACACTGACAGCAGGACCCAGCCAGTCACTCATGCATGTCTGAAAACAGACCTTGGCTGGCAGCAGGCTCAAGGGGGCACACTACATAGATGAAATAGGATGACTGTCCTTCCTCTCCATTTTCTGCCAGGAATCTGAGAGGTTGAAGTGGGAACCACTTCAGGTTCTTGAGCCAGTGGGAACATGCATTGGCAGCGTGATTCTAGTAGCCTCTTGGGAACGGATCACCGTGTGGAAAAGACAGACCTGCAGGGGAGCAGCACCCGAGGGAGACTGGTGTAACCCAGCTATGAGAAAAGGGAAGGGAAAGTGGTGTGGAAACTCCAAAGTGCTGCACAAATGCTTGCTTAATGTCACCAATACTCTAGAAACCTGGACCTGAAACCCTGGTAATATCCCAAAGAGCTCCACAGTGAATCATTTCCAATCCACTGTCCTGCCCCTAATCGAGCCCATTAATAATGTGAATTTGGACTATTATAAGAGCTTCCTATCTGGGCTTCCTGCCTCTATCTCTTCTCCTTCTGGTTATGACTCCTTCACTGCATCTGGAGCAGTCTTTAAAAAAAATTTTTTTTTAATGTTTATTTATTTTTGACAGAGAGAGAGACAATGCATGAGTGGGGGAGGGGCGGAGAGAGAAAGACACAGAATCCGAAGCAAGCTCCAGGCTCTGAGCCGTCAGCACAGAGCCCGACGCTGGGCTCGAACTCACAGACCATGAGATCATGACCTGAGCCGAAGTTGGATGCTTAACCGACTGAGCCACCCAGGTGCCCTGGAGCAGTCTTACTAAAACACAGCTGTGATCCCCTCTTCTGGCTGAAAACCTCTTTGCATCCCCCCAACCCCTCCAAGTGTGGCTGACTTCCGTAGCAAACACTAAGCCCTCTAGCTTGCTTTTTAATTCTTATGTCCTGTCTCCCCACTCCCCCCAACCTTTTAGAAAGTGACTTTTAATTGTGCTGCTTTTGTGTGCTTATTTGTAGCTTGTCCTCCAGATTAGAACCTCCTTTTCTCCCCCACCCCAACCTCAGCTATAGAACTCTTACCATCCCTAAGGCCTCTTTCTGATGCCACTTTGCCCAAAAAGCTGACCAGCTTCTCTGGGCAGAATCTGTCTTTTTTTACTCCTCTGATACCCTAGCACTATTATTTACTGCATGTAACCCAGTTTGCCTTATTTATTGGTTCTTTTCTTGTCTTTCTTGTGAACTGCTGGTAACCAAGGGCAGGAGTGGCACCTGACTGATCTGTATGTGCCACATGGTACCTGGAGACTCAGGGACAAATTGTTATAACTGTTACTACTCTCTCCCTTGAACTGTGGGAATCATTTATTCTCATCCTACATGCTATTCCTCTTGGGGACCAAGATCCCCTCCCCAAAGTCCTGGTTTTGATTCTCCATAGTACCAATGCTATTCTGCTCCCAATGTTCCCTTGGATATATAATCACATATTTTCAGCCCCACTCCTGTGGCAGAAGCGTGATCTCACATCAGATTCATTTTACCTGTCCTAACATGGTAACCCATCAGGGTCAGAAGGGCTGAATCACTGGGCAAGGTCCCTAGCCTCATTTTGTGGATGTTAAAAATAGTGGTCAATAATTACTTCTCAAGGGGTATTAAGGATAACAATCAAAAGTGGGCAAACAAGCACTGGTAAATAAAAGTTTAAACCTCAAGATAAAACACTTAGATGATCCTTTGTTCATTGTTTGTATTTTGGATGTCGTTGAAAGTATTAGTTAACCTCCATTTATCACCTATAATGTTAGAATTCAGGGTCCTCAGAAGAATTGTCTGACCCCCTGGAAGTGTGAGGGGTGGACGGAAGTTTAGTAACTGGCCCAAGGTCACACAGCTAGTGGGTGCTGCATTATATACATGACACAGCATTAACCCAAATACAGAGAGAAGGAAGTCCTGATTGAAGCTAGCTAAAGGGAAGATTTCCTTCCTGAACAGATAGACCTGGCATCTTCTCAACATGTTATTAAGTTGATTGCCGAGGCCATGGCTGTTGACTAAATGGGTCACCTGACTCACCTGTACCTCTTTCCAAACATAGACTCTGCCTTTGGGGTATCATGCTGAAGCTAGCTTACAAATGTTGCCATTATGGACAAAAGCAGTGTGAAAATGCATGGCCAGGAAGACATTAGCTTTCTCGTTGAGTCGGCTTGGAGAGTTGGTGCAAAAGTTAAGAGATAACAGGTTCGAAACTCACGCCCCAGCTCCCAACACAGAGTAAGCATTTAATGAATGTCACCCACTGTTGTTATGTTTATTCATTCCACATTCCAGAACTGTAGCATGAACTACCTTTATATCATCTCAGAATATTCAGCTAGAAGAAACTTTGGAGATCTAGTTTAACCTCTTCAAAGCAGAATTCCTGACAGATGGTGTAGACTGGAGTCTTGCTACCCATTTAATCAGAACTATTGCATTTTAATAGGATTTTTAAAAATAGGAGATCCTGTTAAAACAATCTATATACCTTTAAGTATCACTAGGGAAGGGGTTCTAACTACTCCCCTATTGGTTGGTTTTGTTAGTTCTTCCTTATACTGAATCTAAGTCTTGCTCAAGTGATGTGCACCCCTTGGTTGGAGTTTGGCATCTTGGTGCCACACAAACAAGGTCTTCCCTGCTTTCTCAAGGGCAATCTTTCAGTTATTTGAAGACAACCATCATTTCTCCCCTGAGTCATCTTTCTGCCCAAAGGAGCCTGATCCCTTTAATTGTTCATTCTGACCCATGACTTCCTGAGACTTCATAATCTTGCTTCCCTGCCTTTGGACATTTTTTAGGGTCTATCATTAATGCAGAGCATCCTTCCCAAAAGGATTAGAGGTGGTTTATGATGACAAGAGAAAAAATGCAACAAGGTTTGGCTTTATTCCTTATATTAAAGAGAAACCAAGATAAGGGAAAATGAAGGAAACAATATGAGAACTCTAAGGATTAGTGAAATCGATGTAATCCAGTGTAGCATTTGGCTCTGAGCATCTGAACAGCAAAAGGAAAAAGAAAAGGACAATAAGTTGTGGGTACTTATTGTTAAAAAAGAAGAAAGCATACATAACTCTCTTGGGAGATATATACATATCTATCTATCTATCTATCTATCTAACTCTAAGCTTCTCACACAAGCCTTTTCTTTCTAAATGAACTTAATTTTGTAATAATTTTAAATTCATGGAAAAGTTGCAAAGATAGTACAGTGTTTCTGCAGGCTCCTCACTCAATTTCTCCTAACGTTAACATTTTACACAACCATGGCATGTTTGCCCAAAGTAAGGAATTAGTACTGTTGACCTTAAAAATAAAACAGCTAGGGGCGCCTGGGTGGCTCAGTTGGTTAAGCGGCCGACTTCGGCTCAGGTCATGATCTCGAGGTCCGTGAGTGCGAGCCCCGCGTCAAGCTCTGTGCTGACAGCTCAGAGCCTGGAGCCTGTTTCAGATTCTGTGTCTCCCTCTCTCTGACCCTCCCCCGTTCATGCTCTGTCTCTCTCTGTCTCAAAAATAAATAAACGTTAAAAAAAATTAAAAAAAATAAAACAGCTAGTTATTTTACAAGGAAAATTAGTTTAGTTGGAATTAGAGGAATTACAATTTGGAACAGTCAAGCTATAGCAAAAGCAGGGAGTTGGGAGGGGCTATTATAAACAAAAAGCCCATTGGTACAAACCAGAAGTTTGAAGTATAGTGGCTTTTCATTGGCTGAGTTGTGATAGTCTCTCATTGGCTGGGCTGTTGCTCGCCAAGGAGAAAATCTTCTTTCCCTCTGCTGAGGTGGCAAAACATCAGCTGAGTATTGGTGGAAGATTTTTTCCATAAAGAGGATAGTAGCAGATCCAATAGGGACAAATGATCAATATCCTTAGACTCAGCCATAGTGCTGCCAGAGGTGGGACAAACACAAGATGTCTGGAGGTCATTTAATTCATTTGGTTGGCCATTTTGAATGTTTATCTATTTTTGAGACAGAGAGAGACAGAGCATGAATGGGGGAGGGGCAGAGAGAGAGGGAGACACAGAATTGGAAGCAGGCTCCAGGCTCTGAGCTGTCAGCCCAGAGCCTGACGTGGGGCTTGAACTCACGGACTGCAAGATCGTGACCTGAGCTGAAGTTGGATGCCTAACCGACTGAGCCACCCAAGCGCCCCTGGTTGGCCATTTTGGTTGTTACTGTCAAATTCCAGAACTGTTACCCCCCTTTGGTAGAAAGAAATTCCAGCATAATATTTTTCTAAGAAATCTTGACCCAGTAAATGAATAGTGGCAGAGGAGGAATTAAGGAGAAAAAGATGGGTCTCTCTCAAAAGGCCTAGACCAAAGGGAATAGGTTCAGAGAATGGAACCTGTTGAGGTTTATTAGAGACCCCCACTATTTGGACCATTTTAGTACTCCAAGGCAGGGGCTGCTTTATAGAAGCTGGGTTGAGCACTGAGAGTGTAGCTCCAGTGGCAATAAGACACCAAGAGATAAGAGAGAGATCAATTCCCAGTCTGGAGAGTTGTTTTTCCAAACTGATTAAGAGGGAAGATTGGGAAAAGTCCTTGTTGTTCCTCAAAGCCCCATCACTTCCAAGTAGAAGGATACTGGAAAGGCTGGTTAGGGGGCTTAAGGCTCCTGGAGCACTTCAGTTTATAAAAATATTTTTCCCAATGTACTGGCTTTTTGCAATAGTGGAGACCATGAGGTTTTTGGTTTTATTTTGGGGCCTCCATTTTCCAGAGTTGAAATTTAAGACTTGTGGTGGTCTTCCTTTTAGTTGAATCATCAACTAAAAGTTGAATCATCTAGGGAGTGGGTAAGCTGATTTGCCAAGTTAACTAAATCTGGAGTGGATATAGTTTCCCATTCTATCCTGGTCCTTTTAACTAAAAGAGAAAGATCCTGGTTTAGCCTCTTAATAAACATAGAATTAAATGCTACCAGAGTGGATTCAACATCTAAAGAAAGACCAGATTTATAATAGTCATGAACAGGTTCATTAGGCTTTTGTATGCTAGCCTGAATTTTGTTTCAACCAACAGGCTTAGGAAAAGCTATGGTAATTGCTTGGTGGAGATTTCCAGTGAGTGTTCTAGCATTTTGCTAAAAGTTAGGGGTCTGTTTCTCTAAATCTCTTTGTGAGGATATTTCCAGTGGGGCAAGTTTCATCCAATGTTTGGCCTGACCCTCACAAACAAGCATGTGGACTAATTAATATAATCTAAGAAACCATGTTGGTAAATTTGAATGACTATGTTGAATTCTTCGGCAAACCTGTGGGGGTCCTCAGTTACCTTAGGATACTCTTTAACTATGGCTTACACTTCAGCTTGAGTCCAGGGAGCAAAGTTTGGGATTTATTTGGATCCTCAGAAGACTTAACACTAAAGGGACAGGTTTTAATAGGTTCAGGAAAGGAGGGAGCAGGGAGAGTTTGGGAGGAAAAGGGAAGTTGAGCAAAAGGATTAGAATGAGAGAGTGGGAGAGGAAGTGAGACCCTGCAAAAGGAACAGAGAAAATGGCACCAGATGGGGCCTTAAGCACAAGATGGTTGCTGCAAGCGAGACAGGGTGGGGGGTTAGGGGGTTGGGGGGAGGGAGACCTCAGAAGTCATTTTGACTTCTTTTGATTATTTCCCTCAGTTAATTTAGAAATAGTATTTTGCAAAGAGGCAATTTTAAAATCCTGAAAACATTTGGAAGCCTCATTGTATCAATTAAAATAGGCATCCCATTCAAGTTTTTTTTTTTTTTAATTTAAATTTTGGAGCTTTCTAATTTAATTTTGAGAAAAATAAGTTTTGGGAGATTGAAAGTTCCCCATAATGGCCATTGAGGTTCTAAATTATCTTTAGCCAAGTTGGTCCATTTAGTTAAAAATGAACATGAGGAAGAACCATAGTTTTTAAACATAAAGCCAGCCAATGTTCCTGAAAGGGGTTACCCTTAGAGAATTTAGATGACTAGGATTTTCTCTAGGGTTTTCCAGGATTTTTCTCTAGAGCAAAAGAAAAACTAAACAGCCTGGCTGCAAAGGAGTGAGGCCAAATGAGCACAGTTCCAATAGGAACAGCCTGATTCCAAAGCATTTGGGCCAAATGCATAGTTCCAGGGGGAACAGCCTGATTCCAAAGGAGTCAGGCCAATACCAAATGAGTACTCACAAAAAGGACAAAGCCTTTAAACACCACCCTCCCAAACAGGTCCCAGAAAAATCCTGGAGAGCTCAATGTGCAAAGAGAGTAGAGCTTGAGTTCAGGAGAAAAATTACCTTCAAACTCAAGAGTCTGTGAGAAAGAAGTGAGCTCAAGGGAACAGTGGGTACAGGCACCTATTTGCTCTTCAGCCTCAGAGCTGTTGGGGCGTCTTCTCTGGATTCTCTGACACCAAGTAATGTCAACTTTGAAAGCAATACGGCTAGTTATTTTACCAGCCAAGTGGGTTTATTTGGGAATAGCAGAGGAATTGCAATTCAGAGCAAGCAAGCTATAGGAGAAGCCATAGGCAAGTCCAGAGAACAAAAGAGGAATCCTCCTCCCGAGAGGAAAGGGGGAGGTTGGGATGACTGTTGTAAACAAAAAAAATCCATTGGACTAACCTAGGAACTTGAAGTATACTGGCTTCTCATTGGCTGAGTTGTAAGAGTTTCTCATTGGCTGGGCTGTGGCTGGGCAAAGAGAAAATCTTCCTTCCTCCTGCTGAGGTGTAAGCATAGGCTTCTTCCTATTGGGTCTGCAAAAGGCTGTAACATGTGGAAAGTTGTGAGAGCTCCCCTTCCTGGCTCCTGAGTCCATTTTAAATAGGGTTTTCTATATTCATTTTCACAGTACACAATTCTTAATTAAACTCCAGAGTTAATTTGGATTTCACCAGTTTCCCCACTAATATCTTTTTTCCTGTTTTAATGTTCAGTCCTAAATACCACATTGAATTTGTTATCTGGTTTCTCTAGTCTCCTCTGGTTTGTGAATTTCTCAGGCTTTACACAGGGTTTGCATTGTTGTCCTCATTATTGGAACTGCTGAATAATTTTCTTAGTCACAAGATTTTTTAGCAAAAGCAGAATCACATTTCATATACCACCTCTTGTAGTGATGCGCAATAAGAGTTGGTGTTAAAACATTTAAGTGCACTTCAGTGAAGATGTTTCTGTAGCTCAGGCTAATGGGGGCCAAGTATAAATCCTTTTGGAGGTTTGACCTAAATGAACAATCGGTAGATTGAAGTTAGCAACAGATGACTCTAGGCTTTCTTTAAACCTCACATCTTTTAACAAGGCTTTCTAAAAGAGCCAGAGTATGTGATTCAAGGTTATATTCTCTGACAGTGGCCTGCAGTACTGGTGTTTATATTGCTGATTAAAGTAGTGTCTATATTATTAAATCCTCATCTTTTGAAAAATCAGGTAATCATGTGGTAGCTCTTTGTCATACTGATATAAAATCCATCTTCTTGTTACATTTTAAAATTTAGTCTATGCTGCTTTACTCTCCTTCCTTCCTTCCTTCCTTCCTTTCTTCTCTTTTTCTTTCTCTTTCCTTTCCTTTCCTTCAAACTTAGAAAATGAGTATTCTCTTCAAAAGTGTTTTTTTTTCAAGTTGCTTTCACCTCAACTTGTTGAGTGTTCCCTCAACAAGAGCATGAGTGAACAGTGAGAATTGTTGCCAAATCAAATTCCCTACAGGATGTAGGGCATGGAAATTATATGGTGGTGATATATGGCAGTTGTTAATCAGACCAGATAAAAAGGGGTTTCAAAAAGAATGTATTGTAATGGACCAGAAAATGTTTCTCTTTCTTCAAAGAGAAACTGACACTGGTCTGGTTGAAGGAATCCTCTGGCAAAGCAGCCAAGTCTTTTACCAGAGTGAGAATCATACATTCACTGCCGATAGCACATGTTGGCCTTCTTCACGTGGTTCATTATAGAATTTTGTGACATTGGCAGTATGAATGATTTCTTCTGGTCTAGATGAACAAAAGTGTCAAGTTTGGATATACAGTGTGGTATCATTTTGGCCAAAATATTCATGTACAGAAACCCAAGTAATATTCCAATCTCAAATTGCTCTTAAAATCCAGTATTACATGTAAAATAATAGAAAATTATTTATCATGTGAGTTGCACATGATAATAAAGTTTAAATACTTAAATTCATTAAGTAATTGTCTTAGTCCTGCAGGGCTGCTATAACAGAATACCATAGACTGGATGGCTGATAAACAATAGAAATTTATTTTTTACAGTCTTAAATTATTTTTTAGCAGTCCAAGATACAGGCACCAACAGATTCAGTGTCTGGTGAGAGCCAATTTCCTGGTTAATAGGTGACCATCTTCTTGCTGTGTCTCCATATGGCAGAAGGGGCAAGAAAACTCACTGAGCTCTCTAATAAGGGTGCTGATTCCATTCATGAGGACTCTACCCTCATGACCTTATCACCCCCCAAAGGCCCTATTTCCTCATGCTATTATATTGGGGATCAGGTTTCAAATATATGAATTTTGGGGGACACAAACATTCAATCTATAGCAATAGTTATGGAATATTTGTGGAAGGATTGTAAAAAAAAAAGTAGAAATTTCAGTTCAGTTGGAAACTGTTTAACTCAATAAATAATATTTTGTGGACATGCCAAGTGGTCAGCACTGTGCTAGGCTTTAGAAATACATAAATGAATAAGACAAAGTCCTTCACCTTGAGGAGGAGCTAACACTTAGAAGGAGACAACGCAACTGATGAAGAGTATTCAACCCAACCTAGGGGTTTAGGGACAGCTTCTTAGAGGTGGTGACACCTGAGCTTATCTTGAGAAAAAGAAAACTTGGAAATGAGATATAGCAGCATCAGCAAGTGTACATGGATGTTGGAACTACAAGCAGTTCTGTCCTATTCAGGTGTAAAATATGCATCCGTGATTGGTAGAATAAAACTAGTAAACTCTGGTATAGAGCTTGCACCTCATTTTTGTGTGAAGGAGTATCACAGAGGGTTCTCATCAGGTATGTTTTTATGTGTTAGATACATCCCTCTGGAGACTATTTGAAAGATAAATTCAGTGGACATAGGACTGGATGCAGAGACTCTGGAGAGGTTGGAGCGCACACTTTTATGGTCCCCCATCCTCTTCTCTTCTGGGATCATCAACTAATAAGAAAGTTGTGTTTCACCGCTGGAGCCTAGAGGGGAATCCCCAACACATCTGGAGCTCTGAGTGGGAGAAGTGTGGGTATGGACCAGTAGAAGGTTACATTTGTGCACCATTATTTGCAATTTCGGGGAAAAGTCAAAGGACTTGGGAGGAAGCCAGCCTTTCTGGCCAAGGCTAGGCCAGAGCCCACTGATCCAAAGGGCACGGACTACTGGTTCCACCAGTCCTTGGGAACTTCTTTGCTGGTTGAACTGCTTTCTTTCCATGTAATTGTGAGACGACTTTTCCCTCTGTAGTTCCTGTGAAATTGGGTGTCTCTTCAGGTGCCTCAGTCAAGAGATCCCAGCATGCCAGGCCATTTGACTCTGACTGAGAGTCAGAGATTCCTTCCTAAGCAGCCAGCTCCCCATTGCCTGTAAGAGCCCAGCATCCTAACCTGTATTAAGTGATGCAAGTAGGCAAAGAAAGTAGCTTGAAGGGAAATCTAACTAAAACCTGATTTGGTTCTGGTTAAGACTCAGCAAGAAACAAGAGATTTAAAAAAATTATATAAATCTTACAGAGATATTAAACTATATTGCAAAGGGATGGTCAGAGAGCCAAAAATGTTTCTAGAAATATAAAATTCTTTCTCAGTTGAAAAAAGTGAACAGAATGCCTGAAAAAATGGAACAAACATGATGATTTAGTAATCTGAAAGATCAAAAGGAGAACTGAATCTATAGATAATTGTGATCTCTGCTCAGTTATCAAGGGATTACCAGGGATTTTCAAAGGTAGAAACAATGGGGCCATATTATGCATATGCATTTTACAAATTTATAAGCCCAATTATATATTTTTTAATTTTTTAAGTATTTATTTATTTTTGAGAGACAGAGAGAGACAGAGTGTGGGTGGGGGAGGGGCAGAGAGAGATGGAGACACAGAATCCAAAGGAGGCTCCCGGCTCTGAGCTGTCAGCACAGACCCGGATGCGGGGCTCAAACCCACGAATGTGAGATCATGAAGCCCAATTATATTTTAACTAAAGCTTTACTGCATTGTTGTTCACCTTCTCAAAGGTTGTGTATGGGTTGTATTTTGCGATGTCATCTCCTGTAACATTTCAGTGAATAGATTCAGTTCTTCAGTTTAGTTCTTCAGTCTATATATTTATGTCATTTGTATGTTATTGTACACATTTGTTGGATTTTGCATCCATCACAGTTACTTTGTATTGTAATGTCTGGAAAACCAGTGGAATAAAGAACAGGAGAACATTTTATATCAAAACCAATTGGAAACAGCGAAAGTAACATGTAAGGGAATCTTTGTCTTAAAATGTAGTATAGTATTTGCCCAGTTTAGAAAGAAGAATGGATGGCTTGGAAGTGGTTCAATGAAGCGTAAAAATAGAGGTGAAAACAATAATGTAAACACTACAATTCAAATGTAGAATGTGCTGGAACAAGTAAAACTGCACAATTTGTCAAAAGAAGTGCAAGTAAGAAGTATTACAATAAATTAGAAATTGGATTTTGTTGGACAGGTAATCCATTTTCCCCCTCGTCTCTAATATGCTGTCTGCTATGAAACTTTGTCAAGTAGTGGTATAGAGCCACCAAAATTCTTGCAAATGAAGCACAGAAACCTCTTCAGTAAATCTCCAACTGATTGATTTTGATGCATAAAGCAAAAGAGACGCCAAATCTAGCGGCATCTTTCAGAATTGCAATCCCCACAGCAATAAAAAGGTATTAGTTACATTATTGATGGGAAGTTTGTAAAACCAACCAAAAGGTGATGATAAATATGCTTGGAGAGGAAAGCATAACACGCTATTGAAAAATTCATTAAAAAAATAATGCTGTTGAACATCATAGGCAATATGAAAGAGCAATTACCATCAGGTAAGTTTGGACGAAGCTAGTGATGTATAGAGTATGAAATAGCTCTGGTATAGGTGTGATATATACATAAGGGAGAAGGGCTTTGAGACATTTTGCCTTGCTTATCATTTGAAAAGCACATGCTGCAGAAGAGATTTTTCATTTTGTTGCTAATTAGCTCATGAGTGTTGGTGTAGATTGGAAATTAAGTGTTGAGATCTTTGAACTTACTTAACTAGGTGTAGAGCAAGAAGGGGCGTTCATTGCTCTACAAAGAAAATAATTTGCTCCATAATGTCTTCCACTTATTGCCCTATTCACTGAGAACAGTTGGTGGCCAGCAGTATTCATGCTGTATTAAGCATGCCTTTTATTTTCTGTTTGTTGATGCTTTGACATCTAAGTCCTTGCAAACACTGGAGGGACTGCCTGTCCCAGGGTTGGCCAATTCTTAAAGACAGAAAATGATCCCCATGTGAGTGTGACTTTCATATGCAAACCAACCAATCCACAGCCCATACTCCACCTACTTTATAAGGCTCTCATACCCTGGGGCCAGTATCCATCTGCTAATCACTCCAGGACCAGATAGCAGACCACTAGTGACAGCCCCTGTGCCCCAGAGCGTGATGAAATTATCCAAACCAGCCAATCCTTACCTGGTTTACCCTGCTTCACCTCTTCCTTCCCGTTCAAGCCACAATAAAGGCTCTTGCCCACATTTCTCCTCCTTCACCTTTGCCTCAGGACGGACCCTGGTGCTTCCTCATGTGCTCTCCCTCACTCCCACGAAGTGGTGTGCTCCTACCTCCTGGTATCTGTATAATCTCTATAACAATCTGTCTTTTCAGTGGCAATTTTCTGTTGACTTCTGTTGGCTTCACCATACCTGAATAATAATAAAGTCTACATTTCAAACACAATCTGACCTTGATTCAAGGTTAATAGAAATAGTGAAAGTTGTAGACCCATCCAAATTATGCCCACCGGCAGTATATCTTTTCAACACAGTATGTCAAGAAATGGACATCTAGTACAAGACGTTTTACACACGAAGTACCCTAGCTGTCAGAGAGAAGGTAGCTCTCAAGAGCTTTTGAAATTAGGAATGAAATAAAAACATTTCTTCAGGACACCGATAATGTCATAAACTCCATTTCTAAGACTTCAAGTGTTTTGCTCAACTGTGTATCTCAGCAAGGTATTTATGGTCTTTAGAGCCTGAGCCTATTGCCTAAGGGTTGAATAATAATGAATTTTAATATGGAGGATAAGATATCAGAATTTGTCCGTGGTACAAATAGCTCAGTTGCAGAAAGTTTGTCTTTTTTTCTAGCACTTGCTGATTTTCTTCTCAGGGAGAAAGAAATCAATGATATATTATTGGGCATATTTTAAAATTACCTCCAAGGGCTGCAATGGAGCATGAAAAGCTACTTTCCGAAGAGTAGATTAGGAATCCATTCAGCACCAATTCCCAAATTCAGAGTCATCCGTCCAGCCTTTGAGTGTGATATGCTTACTGACTTAGCATCTGATGGAGAGCTGAAAGACTTCAGTGACTCATCTCTTCATGATTTCTGTGTCCCTATTCAACCCAAATATCTAGCACTATGTGCCAGAGCCAAAGTCTTGCTGTCCTGCTCAATAACATCATTGAAACTTAGTATTTTATAATTTGGTGGAAATAAAAGAAACTAATTGAATGTAGAATCTGGTGGAAACTAGGTCATCAAGCCAAAAAGTACAAGAGTTCAAATTGTCACCCCTTTCAATTGATCTGAAATAAACAGTATTGACTTTAAAGGATTTAATTTTTGTTATTAAAATTATGATGACTCTCTTTAGAAATGACCTAAAATTTGGCCCGTTAAGTGGTCTGTGGATGCCCAAAGTCAGAGAAGTCCCAGTTTAATGTAACAGCTCCTGAAGAATTGCCCTTCCATTCCTTACTGGGTCAAGTACATTTCCTTATTCTTCTAGGATCATTTCTCTGGCAAGTGGGTCTGTATTAGGGTTCTCCAGACAAACAAAACAAATGGAATATTTATTTATTTATTTATTTATTTATTTATTTATTATTTATGTATTTAAGAATTGGCTCACATGATTGTGGAGGCTGAGAAGTCCCTAGATCTACAATCCGAAGGCCTGAGAACCAGGAGAGTCAGTGGTGTAAATTCAAATCTGAGTCCAAAGGCATGAGAAAACTGATGTCCTAGCATGAAAACTATCAGGTAGAAAGCAAATTTTATCTTACTCAGCCTTTTGTTCCATTCAGGCCCTCAGTGGATCAGATGAGGTCCCCCATCATATTGGGGAGAGCAATCTGCTTTACTCAGTTTGCTGATTCAGATGCTAATTTTATTACCAAACACCCCCACAGACAAATTTAGAATAATATTTAATCAAATATGAGGATACCCTATGACTCAGTCAGGCTGACACATAAAATTAAGCATTCACAAGGTCTTCAGTCCTCCTGCACAGAGGATTATGTGTGACCATTCCATTAGCCTGCCATAAAAGGTATGATGAAGTCCAGCAAAGAATAGAGCTTAAATTTTCTTCCCAAGAGGCACCATAGCCCATATAATTCCTGCACTAATAGACTTCTGGTGTGACTGTGCCATCAACTTTCTAGGTGTGCCTAGAGCCTGAATCTTTCTGGAGTTTCTGGATCTTTCATCCTCATCCAGGATCTCTCATCCTGGATCTGTCAAAGTTCTTAACTGCAGGCAACAGAAATTGATTCTGATTGATGTTAGTGGCAAAGTCATTTATTAAAAAGATATTCGGAAGGAAACTCTTGTGTACTATTGGTGGGAATGTAAATTGGTGCAGCCGCTATAAAGCAGTATGGAGACTTCTCAAAAAATTAATAGATTAATTAATATTATCTATTAAATTAATAGATATACCATATGATTCAACAATTCTCCTCCTGGATATTTATCCAAAGAAAGCAGTCACTAGCTCAAAAAGATCCCTGAACTTCCATGTTCCTTGCAGCATTATTTACAATAGCCAAGACATGGAAGCAAACTAAGTGTCCATCAACGGATGAATGGATAAAGAAGATGTGGTTTACTGGAATATTATTCAACCATAAAAAGGAGGTCCTGTCATTTGTGAAAACATGGATGGAACTTGAATTATGCTAAGTGAAATAATTCAGACAGAGCAAGATAATACTGAATGATCTCACTTGTATGCGGAATCTGAAAAAAGGAAATAACCAGAACTCAAAGATAGAGAACAGATTGGTAGTTGCCAGAGGCACAGGGTAAGTGTGGGGGTGAGGGAAATGGGTAAAGGTTGTCCAAAGGTACAAACTTCCAGTTATAAGATAAATAAGTCATGGGGATATAATCTCCTGCACAATGACTATAGTTAATAATATTGTATTGTATATTTGAATATATTGCTAAGACAGTAGGTCTTAAAAGTTCTTATCACAAGAAAAAAAATTGTAACTATGTGGGGTGATGGATGTTAACTAAACTTACTATAGTGATCATTTTGCAGTATATACATATATCAAATCATTATGTTGCACACCTAAAACTAATATAATGTAATACGTCAATTATATCTCAATAAAAAAGTATAAAAATAATAAAATTATGATAATTCAAAAAAAAAAAAAAAGATATTGGGTAGCTCACAGAAGCCCTGGCTGAGGAAGTGTTTGGAAAACTAGGCTTGGAGGCCATACAACCAGGAGTCATGATCAAAATTATGCCTTAGATCTATCTGTGACTCCCACTTCTGACTCCACCATCAAGCACTCAGGTGTAGGTGGTTGACACTTTTGACCTTGGATAGAGCAATAGCATGGCTGCCATGTGGCTCAGGAGCTCAATCAGTGTAATGCCACTGCCTCCAGGCAAGTTCTCCGTGGTTTTCACTTCTTTGCACAGTACACCTGGCTCGAAGTCTGGGGCAGGTGCTTCAGATTGGTAGAGTCTAGATCCTGGGCCCATGACTGCAGGGGGTTCCTGGGAAGTAAATTTCTGAAATTTTCTAAATGCTTCTAAAATGGCAGTTGGGTTCTGCCTTCCACCAGAAACCGCAAGATGGCAAATGTTCTGAATATAGTTAACAGAGTGAGGGCAATAGAGAGTAGTAAAGTGTGGACTTTGGGGTCAAACTCTCTAGGTACAAATTCAGGGTCTGCCACTTACTAACTGTTAAGTTAAATTATACAACATCCCTGTGACTGAGTTTCCTCATCTGTAAAAGGTGGAGAGTAATAGTACCTATCTCATAAGGTTGCCATGAGGATTTAATTAGTTAATATAGATAAAACATTTGAAACAGTGCCTGACATATGATGAGCACTCAATAAATGTGAGCTATAAAGATGGGGAGTTCAAATGCTGTGTGGCCAAAAAATTGGATGTCCATCAGAGTCCACCATTTTGATTGTCCAGTGTCATATACACACACCCTTCTTCCCATATTTATATTTCCAAATGTAAATTTAAGAGCTCTAGCCTCACATAATATAGCAGTAGTACAATAGAAAATGCATCCATCAAAGAGGGTTGACTCAAATACTCATCAATGATCACATCTAGTTCCATTTTAGGATCTTGGGATAAAAGCCGTTCTTGTAGTCTACCTACTACTAATCCTATATAGTTGATGAGGGCAAGAGAGAGGGATATCAGGGTAAAATTAAAATGCAGAATGTTTATTTGACATGTCAGAAAAGAAGATATGGAGAGATGTTATAGTTCTTGTTTCTAAATTACTCATGAAGCTGAGGTTGAGAGTTATGACCACCCTTCTACAGCACCATCCATCCCTTCTTCTCTTTGTTGTCAGCTAGCACTTCAGTTGACTGGAATTTGTCTCTCAGTAGGGTGAACCAAATCTTCATTCTTGAAAGCCCAAAGTTTTGATGGTCCTGCCTGTTTAGGGTAGCTCTGACCCTCCATTAATTTAAATGACTGTACATGTGCTTTAGGGTGCTTTTGTCAGGAAGTAATAGAAGACCTATTGAAATGGCTTAAAAGAAGATGACATTCATTCATTCTCTCATTTGAAAATGTTTATTGGGTGCTAATGGTACCCTAACCCGTCTAGGTGCTGAGGATTCAACAGTGAACAAAATGTTCCTCCTTCATGAAAAATTCTGTTTGGAGGAAGTAGGAAGGAAGAAAATAAATCAATAAACTATATATAGGGTATTAGTGATAAACTATTTTTGGGTGTATAAGTGCAAAGGAGAAAAACAAAGCGGGTTAGAGTAACTAAGTGAGGTAGGGTCTGCTATTTTTAATAGTGTGGTCAAGGAGAGGTTCCTCAATTAGGTGACATTTGAGCAGAGACCTGAAGGTAATGAGGGAGTCAGTTATGTGAATATCTGGGGGAAGGGCTTCCATTTTCAAATTAAGGTTAATTGGATTATTCTGACAAACTCTGTTTCTGAAAATAACTAAAAACGTTGGATTAACTTTTTAAGCAAACTTTTCCTTTTGAAACAGATTTAGGCTTACAGAAAAATTGCCAAACTAATACAGAGAGTCCCCATTTACCCCTCATCCAGTTACCTTTATTGTTAACATCTTACATAAGAATGATACATTTGTCATGACCCAGCAATAGCACTGCTAGGAATTTACCCAAGGGATACAGGAGTGCTGATGCATAGGTGCACATGTATTCCAATGTTTATAGCAACAGTTTCAACAATAGCCAAATTA
The DNA here is from genome assembly GCF_014898765.1 of Herpailurus yagouaroundi. Classification (NCBI taxonomy): domain Eukaryota; kingdom Metazoa; phylum Chordata; class Mammalia; order Carnivora; family Felidae; genus Herpailurus; species Herpailurus yagouaroundi. Next base: position 11,635,030 of record NW_024412376.1, on the reverse strand, counting down.
TGGAAAGAGCCTAAATGTCCATCAACTGACGATTGAAAGAAGGTGTGGTGTATGTATACAATGGAATACTACTTAGCAATGAGAAAGAATGAAATCTGGCCTTTTGTAGCAACATGGATGGAACTGGAGAGTGTTATGCTAAGTGAAGTAAGTCAGAGAAAGACAGATACCATATGTTTTCACTCTTATGTGGATCCTGAGAAACTCAACAGAAGACCATGGGGGAGGGAAAGGGGAAAAAAAGTTAACAGAGGGAGGGAGGCAAACCATAAGAGGCTTTTAAGGACTGAGAACAAACTGAGGGTTGATGGGGGGTGGGGGAGAAGGGAAAGTAGGTGATGGGCATGGAGGAGGCCACTTGTTGGGATGAGCACTGGGTGTTGTATGGGAACAAATTTGACAATAAATTATATTAAAAAAGAAAAAATAATTAATAAAAAAAGAATGATACATTTGTCAAAACTAGGAAACTGGCATTGACACATTACTATTAAATAAGGTCTAGATAGTATTCAGATCTCATTAGTCTTAAACTAATACCCTCTTTCTGTTCCAGGATCCAATCCAGGATATACCACATTACATTCAATTCTTATGTCCCCTTCTGATCTTGTCTCAGTCTGTTCGGGCTGCTTTAACAAATTAATATAGCCTGGGTAACATAACATACATAGAAATTTATTTCTCACTGTTCTGGAGGTTGGGAATTCCAAGGTCAAGATACTGGTAGATTTGGCATCTGGTTAGGACCCAGTTCCTCATTCATAGATGACTCTTTTTGCTGTGTCCTCACATGACGGAAGGGCAAGAAAGCTCTGTGGGGTCTCTTTTTTTTTCTTTTTTTTTGTGGGGTCTCTTTTATAAGGGTGCTAATCCCATTCATGAAGGCTCTGCTCATGACCTAGTCACCTCCCATATGCCCCATCTTTTAGTACCCTCTCCATGGAGGTTAGGATTTCAACGTATGAATTTGGGGGGACATAAACATTCAGTCTATAGCAGTTCTGTATAAGCTTTTCTATATTTTTCATCACCTTGACAGTTTTGAGGAATACTGGTTAGGTATTTTGCAAAATGACTCTCAATTTGATTCTGTCTGATGTTTTTCTTATGATCAAGTTGGACTATTGGTTTGGGGGAAGAATACCAAAGAGGTGAAGCATTCTTGTCACATCATATCACAGGGTACACAATATCAACATGACTCATCATGGGTCGTGTTAACCTTGATCAAGGTAGTGTCTGCCTGGTTTCTTCAGTATTGAGTTGTCTCTCCACCCCCGCCTGCCCCTTTCCGCACTCTGATCTTTGGAATCAAGTCATAAATCCAGTCCACACTGGGGTCTGGGAGGTGGGGGCAAAGATGAGAATGGTTGATTAAACTCCACCTCTGGGAGGGCATATCATCTACATAAATTATTTGGAATTCTTCTGTAAGGAAGATTTGCTCCTTCTTTACCATTCATTTATTTATGAAATGATTGACTTTAGATTATAACCTAGTACTATGATATTTGTCTCACTGTTCATATGGTTTCAACTTTGGCCATTGGAAGCTCCTTCAGCTGCCTCTTGTGCCCCTTTGACATGTCCTTTTCTCTTATTTTTTGAACATTTTCTTACTCTCTGGCACTACAAGATACTCCAGATTCATCTTGTTTTTCCTTTGCCTCATCCTTAGAACAAGCCATTTCTCTACAGAATCCTGGTTCCTTTTATTGGGGAATAGTATTTAGAATATTATTCTAAATATATTTTTATTTAGGGGAATATTGGGTGCTGGATGATTTTGTTGCTAGTTGGGTGTTACTGTTGTTGGTCACTTCCACAGTCAGAGCCAGGACATGCATGTATATATACTAACCCATGTGTGCACATATAATTATTTCTGTATCTGTAATAAGGTTGACATGAATTCATACTGATGTCTTCAACTCCAATTCAGTATCTTCATTCTGGTCTTCCTTTCTTATTTGTAACTTACCTATCGAACATAGAGAAACTTGGCTCCCAGTGGCTCTGTCCAGTCCTACATTTACTGCTTTCCTCTGATGGTGCTGGTCTCACCCAACATCACGGCTAGGTGGTTCAGAGAATATCTAGTTCATAGGCACTTCAGCTGTCATGTCATGTGTTTCATTCCTCAAAAAGAAAAGTTTTATGTACGAAGGAAGTAATATAGCTTTGTCCCCACAACTTTGGGGCTACTATTGAGATTATCCTTTTTGGGTGGGGTGCCTGGGTGGCTCAGTCAGTTAAGTGTCCAACTTCGACTCAGGTCATGATCTCATGGTCTGTGAGTCAAGCCCCGTGTCAGGCTCTAGGCTGACAACTCAGAACCTGGAGCCTGCTCAGATTCTGTGTCTCCTTCTCTCTCTGTACTTCCCCGCTCATGCTCTGTCTCTCAAAAATAAATAAACATTAAAAAAATTAAAAAAAATATTATCCTTCTTGGGTTTACTATGGCTCCCAAAGAGCATCTCAATGTGGCATAAGCATGTGGAATACCACTGGAAGCCCTGAGTCATGAGATAGGGCAAGTGGCATTGCAGTTTTCACGAAGTATGGGCAGCTCTTCCTCTACGCATTGCAGCTCTAGTATTGGGACAAATATCAGGAGAAAGTCAAGATACTACAGTATGTTAGTTTGCATATAGATTTCAGCAAACTCCCACAAGAGAAGGAATAATTTAGAGGAGAGGTTGAGAAAAGAAAATATGACTTAAAGAGAGACATTCATTTCCAGAAAGTTACAGTCTATCTTAACTGAAACTTCTACAATTTGGAGCCTTGAGGGATTGGGAAAGCCAACTTCTCTAGGCCAAAATGAAGCTCATAGCAGCAGCAGCCTTACCAGTTAGTGAAAAGACTAAAAGTTATTTACCCCCAGGGGGTGCCAGGGTAGCTCAGTTGGTTAAGCATTGGACTCTTGATTGAGGCTCAGGTCATGATCTCACGGCTCCTGAGAGGAAACCCTGTGTCAGGCTCTGTGCCGACAGTGCAGAGCCTGCCTGGGATTTTTTCTCTCGTGTTCTCTCTGTCCCTCCCCCACTTATGTTTTTTTTTCTCTCTCTCTGTCTCAGTCTCTCTCTGTCTCTCAAAATAAATAAGTAAATAAACTTAAATAAATTTATTTATTCCCAAATCCATTTTGCCCCTTGTCTTTAGTATTATGTTGCAAAGCACGTTGCTTTTTGGAATAAAGGACTAGGGGGATGGGTAGAACATACAAAGTGTTATATAAAAGGCATGAATTTTCAATCTTCCAGGTTCTGTTTAAACAACATCTTTGTGGTTAGTTACATGTGAAGTTGATCAAAAACGAATAAATTGGAAGCCTCTAAGTTTTTTAAAGCTGATTTTATTGAGATATAATTCATAAACCATACAATTTGCCCATTTAATGTTTATTTATTGAGAGAGAGAGAGAGAGAGAGCACTAGCAGGGGAGGGCCAAAGAGAGAGGGAGACACAGAATTGGAAGCAGGCTCCATGCTCTGAGCTGTCAACACTAAGCCTGACACGGGGCTTGAACCCACGAGCCATGAATTCATGACCTAAGCCGAAGTCCGAAGCTTAACCAACTGAGCCACCCAGGCGCCCCAATTTACCCATTTAAAGTGTATATCTCAACGGCTTTTAGTATGGCCTACCAAGTTAAAATCTTTTCATTGTGATAGAATATACATAACATAAAACTGGAAGTTTTAACTGTTTTAGTGTGCAGTTCAGTGACATTAAGTACCTTCACATTGTTGTGCAACCATCACCACCATCCATGTCCAGAAATTTTTCACTTTCCCAAACTGAAACTCTGTCCCCAGTGAAAAGCAACATCCCGGTAACCCTCCTCCCGGTATCTGGTAACCCATGCTACCTTCTGTCTTTATGAATTTAACTACCCTAAGTACCTTGTGTAAATGGAGTCATACATATTTATCCTTTTGTGATTGGCTTATTTCACTTAGCATCTCAGCCCCAAGATTCACCCATGTTGTGGCCTGTGTCAGAATTTCCTTCCTTTTCAAGGCTGAATAACATCCCACTGTATGTATATATCACATTTTGTTTATTCATTCATTGGGACATTTGGGTAATTTCCATTTTTTGGCAACTTGAACAATGCTGCTGTAAACATTGGCCTATCAAGTGCTTAATTTAAAATTTTAAATAGCTAATGTATTCGTAGGGCTCCAATACAAAAGAATGGGTACACAGTGAAAAGTTTTGCTCCCATGGTTGCAGCCACCCAATTCCCTTCCTCACTGCAATCTTTGTTACCAGTTTCTTGAGTGTCCTTCCAGAGATAGATGACTTCCTTTCTGACACAAATGACACTTCCTATCCTATATGCACTGTTCTGCACCTGGTTTTGAAATTTTGCATTTCTTGGAGTCCTAAATTAAGAGCCTTTTCATCCCTTTTTAAAATAGCTGCATAGGATATCATTGTATGGGTATATCATACTTTATTTAACTGATCTTTATTGATTGTCACTTAGGTGGTTTCCAATCTTGTGCTTCAGAAACACAGCTGCAATGAATAATCTTGTACAAATGTCATTTTGTGTATATGAATACATTTGTATGATAAATTCCTAGAAGTGGAATTAGTCAAAAGATATTGCATGAGTAATGTATATGTATATAGCCAAATGCATTTAGATATCTATATATATCTCAAAATTACTCATATGTATACATGAATAATATATTTAGTCAAATTGCCCTCCAGGGAAGTAGTTCGAGTTTATGCTCCCATCAGCATATATATGAGAGTGCCTGCTTGCACAGCCTTGGCAACACAGTGTGTTATCAAAGTTTTTGATCTCTTCTAACCTGCTGGGTGAAAAATGGTTTCTGATAACCATTTTGACTTGTATAACAATGTATATAGTAGTCTTGCTCATAATAATAAAAACCACATGTATCAATTTTAAAAGGCTGTGAAAGCCATGCAGCTCCCAGAAGGCCATCTTCCCCCATGTCCACCTCAGAGGGGCTGCAGAGGACAATGGGCATGGCAGTTTCTCTCAGAGGCCAGGACAAGGGGTCACAGAGGCCAATGGACAAAGGGGACCATTCCAAGAGCAGAACCAGGGATTTCTGTGTTAGCTGATTAAGGAACTCATTCTTCTGCCAATGAATGTCTACTCTACTCATCTTCAGTGGAATACGGCACGTGTGATGGACCAGTGAACAAAGGAAAACTCCGTTCTCTTTTCAGGAAAATGTTATTCACCTATCTTATTCCTTTCTTATCACTGTATATTGGGTAAATTCAACTAGGTGAATTAAATAATTTTTTTATTTTTTTTTTTAGGTTACAGGTCATTAGAACTTGAGAAGGCACATTTGGGTCTAAGATCTTGGACTTGGAACTGGTAACTGGATCAGATATTAGGGTGTTGGCTTGTCTCATGGGTAGACTGTGGCAGATGTTGTTAGATCCTTGATAAACATTTATCCCAATTTCCTTTGGCCTCTGGGGCAGAACATAATAAAGAAGCCTGGGTCTTTGGTCTCATTGGACTTCTATACCAGCCCTGTAATTCTTATTTCTAGAGTTCTTTTTATAGACTATAATTGAAATCTTTATTGTTTAAGCTACTGTTGACATAAATATTTTATGACTTCCAGCTGAAAATATTCCTAATGGATACACATGAAACTGCCGAAGTCCCATTTGTTCAACTAGTGGGATTTTTTTTTTCTTTTTCTTTTTCTTTTTTCTTTTTTCTTTTTTTTTTTTTTTTTTTTACTCTTAAGCTCTGACCTCTTTTTTTTACTCTTAACCTCCCAGGTCCACCATACTTCTTGTGTTTGTTGTCAATAACTGCGAAAGATATGAGATTTTGTCTAATTGCAAGCTAATAAATTAGGTTGCCGAAATTTCATGGATGCTGGCGGAAGACATGAAACTCTTGGGTTAGAGACAAAGGACTACTACTCACTGCAATGGCAATATCCAGAATATCAACAATTTACACTAGTTTGCTGAGCCTCAATTCTCATAGGGTAATGTAAAGAGGTCCAGGTGATATCTACACACACACAGTGGGGTGTGCTTCAAGAAAGGAATGCCAACTTTAAGTAAACTGAATCTTTTATAATGGATGTAAGCCTGCCTAATTTTTGTCCTAGAAGGAGACATTGTCTTCGTTATACCAGACTGTAACAAATCTGCCCTGCCCTCTGCTCCTGAGGAAGACCCTATGTTTTCCAAGGCTGTTCACTATACAAACATCCTTGAACAGATAGTCTGGTATAGAGTCAGAATCTCTGCTCTGATATGCAAAAATGTGGGAGACCCTTGGATAATTGTTTCTTACCATCATTCTACATTCTTAGTTATAAATTGACTTTAGCTGGCGTCAGCAACAGAATAGACTTGTTAAAATGATATAAGATGCAACCACTTTAGAGGACTAGATATATGACAATATCTAGTAGACCTGGAAATGCTCATACGGTATGAGGCAGCAATTTTACTCCTAAAAATATACCCTCTGGGAACCCCTGCACACGCATACCAGGAGACATGTACAAGAGGGTCTATAGCAGTACTATTTATATTAGTATAACATTTGAATAACTTAAATGTCTGCCTTTAGGAGAATATATAAATTGTAGTATATTCATTCAATGGAATTCTATGGAGTCAAGAAATAAAAAATGAATGAACTAATAGCCACATATATATCATCCTGGTAGAATTCCATAGTCATAAAATTGAGTGAAAAAAGCCAGGTGCAGAAAGATACATATAGTAATACACCATTTATATAAAATTAAAGACTGTATAAGATTATTACTATCTAGTGCTTAGGGTTATATACATATGTGAATGCAAACACATATGAGAATGCAAATACCAACTGAAAGCAGTGTGGTTGCCTCACTGGGGAAAGGCAAGTTGGATTTAACTCATTTGTCATGTTTTACTTTTATAGTTTATTATCTATATACCCTTTATGGCTTACATTTTGCTCTCTAAATTAAAATTTTATAAGAAATATTTTGGCGGGGCATCTAGGTGGCTCAGTCAGTTAAACATCAGACTTTGGCTCAGGTCATGATCTCATCATTTGTGAGTTTGAGCTCTGCACTGGGCTGTCTGCTGTCAGCACAGAGCCCACTTTGGATCCTCTGTCCCCCCCCCCTCCTCTCTGCCCTTCCCCCCTTATGCTCTCTCTCAAAAATAAAAACACTAAAGAAAAAGAGAAATATATTGGCTAGTCCATTGAAGTGCTAGAGGGATATAGACGTGGGCTCAGAGGCCACCAGGCCAAGATCAAGGAATAAGACCCCAGTACATTGCAATACAGAGTAGACTGGGGAGGGCACCTTTGGTGGTCTGCTAAGCACAGGGCCCCCTGTGCAGCACCAGAACCACTGGCTCCAAACACAGGCAGCTACCACTAGCACTGCACCATTCTAGAACTCTAGAACTTCAATCTTGTTTAAATTCCAGACAGAATCGTCTGTGGTTCTTGAGTCTACCTCACTTGCCACCGTTTCAAAGTCTAGAGTGAGTATATCTGATTGTCAGAACTTGGGCTGTATGGCCATGACCTAGTTGCAGGGGAGACTAGAAAGGTAACCAATTGGCACTTGCAGCCTCTATAGTGGGAGGTGGGCTCTGCTTCTCACTAAAATTTGTGAAGTTGGTAATTACCCAACTTCAATGTTGGACGGAGGTTCTGATTCTGGGTGATCCAAAAGTGAAAATACCCATGAAAAGCCTTCAAAACATGTGGTCAGGTAGAGTTAGTAAAAAAAAAGCATCCCAGGTAGAGGAAAATAGAAGAAATGAAAACATTTAAATGGTGTTTTTCTAGAATGTAGAAAAAAATAGTAGGAGAAAATTAATAGACTAAACTTCACCTGGTTATAAGGAGTATTGAAATCTCAATCTCTCTGTGTTTCTTTTTTTTTTTTTTCAACGTTTATTTATTTTTGGGACAGAGAGAGACACAGCATGAACGGGGGAGGGGCAGAGAGAGAGGGAGACACAGAATCGGAAACAGGCTCCAGGCTCTGAGCCATCAGCCCAGAGCCTGATGCGGGGCTCGAACTCACGGACCGCAAGATAGTGACCTGGCTGAAGTCGGACGCTTAACCGACTACGCCACCTAGGCGCCCTGTGTTTCTTTTCTATTTAGTCATCATAATACATATTTTTGTATCAAACCAAAATGATCTCCTCTATTAGACCATAATCTTCTCAAAGTCAAGGATCATTTCTTACCTTGGAGAGACACCATGTTTGCTATGGAAAGCACTGGCATTCAGGTCAGATGGAACTGAGCTTGAATCTTGGGTCTACTGCTGATTAGCTAAGTAATAGTGGTTGTATAAGGCAGGCTCTCTGTGATTTGGTATCCTTGCGAGTAAAATGGAGATTGCACTTGCTTTTCTGTTTGGTAAATATTATATCCAGTATAAATAAGATTACAGCATAGATGTTCAGTAAAGATTTCCTTCATTACCTTATGTTTAGGCCCTTTCTGTTCCTCCTAAGGTCCTGCACTGGGCTTAGAAAACACTTGTCTGGTGTTTGCAGAAAGAATGAACTTTGCTTCATCACATCTGTAGATGTGCTTCTACCCCTTCCTGCCATATTTGAGCTGATTTCTGTAACAATTTAGGTAGCTTACTGTAGTTCCTTTTTACATGACAGCTTTGGGGAGATTTTTACATAGTAAAGGACTTCACTCATGCTACTTTTTCTTTTTTTTTTTTTAAATTTTTTAATGTTTATTTATTTTTGAAAGACAGAGAGAGACAGAGCAAAAGCAGGGGTGGGCCTGAGAGAGGGGGACACAGAATCTGAAGCAGGCTCCAGGCTCTGAGCTGTCAGCATAGAGCTGGATGCGGGGCTCAAACTCCCGAACCGCGAGATCATGACCTGAGCTGAAGTGGAATGATCAACCGACTGAGCCACCCAGGCATCCCTTGTGCTACTTTTTCTTCATTTACTAAATAGTTCATTTGATAAATGGGACATCTGATATGTGCCAAGCTCTTGGGATGAATTACATGAATTTCACCATCATGGAACGTACAGTTGTTATAGGAGAAATGAGTTTTGAATTGCTATCGTATAACAGTAAGTGCTACAGTAGAGGTAAACAGACAATGAGCAGCTCTCATGACCATCTATCTTAGGAGTTCAACATACACCATTTTATTCCATTGTTATGCCATATGATTCTTAGGGTTTTCCCAAAATATGAGCAATCAGATAATGATGTCTAAGTATTTTATAAGAATATTTTTAGAAGAAGACATCCCTATACATGCCTCATCAATATGCTCAAACCACAACTTTCACTTTACTTTTATTTACCTGTCTTGTGGTCTTCTTAAGTAGGAATTAGTCAAAGGTCCCATCTCAAATTTCCTGCTTCATGTAGTTTCAAAAAGCTCTATTCCCAGAGTTCCATCTCGGCTTCTTCCTACTGAGAAGGATCAAGACAATAACAATTTCCACTGAGAACTAATTATGAAGATAGCAGTGAAATTACTATATCAACAGTCCCATTAATGTAATCACTCGAGAAACCGGATGGAAATTAGTGAAAGCTGTAACGTAGTAAGGGATTGGCCCACCGGAAGCACAGGAGTGATCACTGAACCCATCTGGCTCCAAAATCTGACACTCAGTCCTGAGGAGGAGGATGGAAAGAAGGCAGACACTGGACTTTTAGCAAGTCTTTAGCTGTTGAAAAGAGGTGAGGCCATGGAATACTAAATAGTTTAAATGAATTAATTAGAGTTAATACATGGACAAAGCTCAAGACCGTTCTAGAAAGGAAAAAACAAGTTGCAGAATAATATAAAAGACTTCCAAATGTGCAAAACAATGCTCTTTGATATTTATGTGTAGATACTCAAGTAAGAAAACTATCAAAATGACAGAAATGACAAATTCTGAGTTCAAGAGAGTGGTAATTTCTGGAAGGGAGGAAGGATGATGAGATCCAGGTAGGGACTCAAATATTATCATGATTTAATTAAAAATAACAAAGATTTGAAGCAAATGGAAGGAAAATGTGTGAGAATTGAAGCTCTGCCACCCCATGGATACAGCCAAGGTGACAGAGAAAAGTGGATGGAACTGGTTGGGGAGGAGGGACATAAATCCAAGTCTTATCTCTGCTATGCTAGGTTGTGAAACCTCAGATGAGTTTCTTCAATGCATTTCTTCTGGGCTTCTTTTTGTAGGGTGAGGAAAATCAGATTTAGCCATACCTTCTTTAAAGAGTTTCTGTGAACATCCCTTAATCAATGTGTATGAATACATTATGAAGACTGTTGAGTGTTCTCCAAATGAGGGTTTTTTTTTTTTAAGCAACCAATTATAGCTTTAGAGTATATTATGGTTAAGCCAGGAAAAGATTGAGATTAGCAACCAGACTATAGCAGGCAACCTCTGTATTTATCAGCAATATAGAGCTTAGAAAACAGAGTGTTTCCAAAAACCTGCTAATCACTGAAGAAAAATATCCCTAAAACTCTGCGTTATGTTCCACATTCCCACCCACATGCCACCTTTAGGGTTGTCACATCGCTATCTCTGATGGTGCTCATTGGAACCTTCTGAGGGTGTGTGCTTACTGGTACAAAGGGCAGAGTGTGGGTGGCAAAGAACATCTGACATTACCCAGAACTGCAATGGTCTGATGTTACCTATAGCTAATTACCTGATCTTCCTTAAGGGTGTGAATACTTGTGCAAGATTCATTTGGATGCATGAGGCCAAGGGCTCTCTATCCAGACTTTCCCATGGGGAGTAGCTTACTGGAGACCCAGGGTGGATGCAATTAGACCTTAGAGACTTTCACCTGCAGTCTTTCCTTAAAAGATGGTCACTTCAATGACACACTCGTCACCAAGGGTTTTGACTAATGATTTGGGGCTAAGACAGAACCTCTGCCAGTAGTCGTTTTGCCTATTGGTTTTTGTGTTTTTGCATTTGTCTCCACATGTCTGTCTCTATTGGCTGTGTCTGGCTGACCCTTACTGTTCTTTTTAGTTCCTCCCAAGTCTTACCTGTCATTCATTTCTCCCCCCTCATTTCTCCTCCAAGCTTTTTGCTACTGCTGTGCATACTATACCTTGCTTTCTTGGATGTAGTCTCTCTTTTCTCTTTCTTTTTGGTGTGTGTGTGTGTGTGTGTGTGTGTGTGTGTGTGTGTGTGTGTTGTGGCTCTTTCCCCCTTTTGTCTCCTTATTTTGTGTTTTTCTGCATGTTATCTGATGCCTATTGTTTGGGGACCCCAGACTACTCTTTAGATTGGATGGGTTGGAAATCTTTCTCTGTTAAAATGGTTACTCATACTTAAACCAGTTAATACTTTTTCCCTATTGTTCTGCAGGAACACATTTTGTCTGAGTAGAGTGTGCCAGGAGAAAGCAAATGTGAGTCACCGTTCTTTTTCTTCTGTGTGTGCCATGGTTCTGCTTTTACAAGACACCAAGAGTGAGAGAAGGCTATTGTTGTACTGAGTACCTTTTCCCTTGAGATTATGCTGAGTCATGGCTGAGGGAGTTACTTTTCAGGGAAGCAGACTCCAAGAAGGAGTTACTGCGTGAGCAATATGACCTTGCTGTTCAGATATGATTATATGTTGGGAATTCAGAGAGCAGTTCAGTAGACAGAAGAATCCTCATTTCAGGGAGTCATAATTTTCATGGTAGCATGTCCCTGCAGATGGTATCATAAAGAAAAAGAAACAACAGAAAAAAAAAATGGCTTAATTTCTCCGAGATCCTGTGTGGTCACTTGTCCAGCCCATACTTACTACACTGGGACTGTGAAATGAAGATGGAATTTTCTTGGGTTTGTGGAACTAATTAGCTCCCCAAACTGACAAAAACATGAACTGAGGCATTGAAGAATGATGTAGAGGTATCTTTTTTTTTTTTTTAAGTTTATTTATTTATTTTGAGAGAGAGAGAAAGGGAGCACAAGCAGGTGAGGGGCAGAGAGAGAGGGAGAAAGAACACCAAGCATGCCCCACACTGTCAGCATGGAGCCTGATGCAAGGCTCAAATCCAGGAACCATGAAATCATAACCTGAGCTGAAACCAAGAGTTAGAATCTTAACCGACCAAGCCACTCAGGCATCCCTAATTTTATTTATTCTTTAATTTTTTAACTTTTACATTTTTTAAGTTTTTAAAAATTTACATCCAAGTTACCATATAGTACAACAATAATTTCAGGAGTAGATTCCTTAATGCCCCTTACCCATATAGCCCATCCCCCCTCCCACAACCCCTCCAGTAACCCTCTGTTCTCCATATTTAAGAGTCTCTTACGTTTTTGTCCCCCTCCCTGTTTTTTATTAGTTTTGCTTCCCTTTCCTTGTGTTCATCTGTTTTGTGTCTTAAAGTCCTCATATGAGTGAAGTCATATATTTGTCCTTCTCTGACTGACTAATTTCACTTAGCATAATACCCTCCAGTTCCATCCACGTAATTGCAAATGGCGAGATTTCATTCTTTTTGATTGCCGAGTAATTCTCCATTGTGATATAGAGGTATCTTAAGGCAGCTTTCAATGAGCAGAGTGTGGAATTCAAGGTAGCAAAAAAGAGCTCCTGCCTCTCCCCAGGGTCTCCAATTCTTTTTGTCAATGTTGACAAAGGCTGTTGGCTCAAGGCACAGAAGCTTCAGCTGCCAATTCACATGTAGATGTTTCTCTAGGTTTTAAAGTTAGGGTTGTGTCTAAGGCAGCCGTAAACTTTATTCTGATGAGTTCACACACAGTCCCTCCCCCCACGTACACACAGTATGCATCATGCAGCCATGAGCATAGATGCACCCTTACACACAAACCCTGTGCAAAGTGTAGACAGGTTTCCCCTCTCTTTGGAAGTGACCTTGCCCTCATACCATGTCCTATGGGCTCTGATTTGATGCTTGCTGCTTCTTGCCAATGCACCTAAAGAGGCCAAGTGTCTTGATCTCACCTCCACACCCTTTTACTACTCCTCTTCCCTGTGGCCCTGGTTTTGACCCATTCTCCTGGTTGCTGCATTGCTCTTTCTGCTGCTCTCATACGCTTCAAAAAAATGATCTTGCCTCTTCCCACTCAAATCAAAGAGCAACTTTATTGTTTCAAACTTAGAGAGATGGATACAAAATAGTATAATGAAAACCCACATACCCATTATCCAGCTTCATCGAATCTTTATATTAAGCCATATTTGCAGGAGAATTCTTTAAAAGAAATTACATGTTATAGATATAATGGAGGCCTCCTGTGTACTCTTCTCAGATATATTTCCTCTCCCTCCCTCGCTCCCCAGAGGGGATCATACTCATGAATTCAGCCTTTATCATTTCCGTCTATGTTTTTTATATTTTTGCCACATATGCTATGTACCCATAAAAATTATAAAACATTGTTATGCCCATTGTAAAAGTTGATATAAATGATGTCTTGTTGGAAATGTCACACTGTATCTTGGCTCTTTTGCTGGAAGTTGTTTCTGGGATTTATTCAGAGTTGATAGATGTAGCTCTGGCGCTTTCATTTTTAAATGCCAGATGGTGTTGCAATGTCTGAATATAACGTAATTGACCCATTCATTCTCCTGTGGGTGGGCATTAGGTTATTTCCACTTTTTTTGGACTTGTTTTGATTCTATCACATGCAATCAACATTCTTGTACATGTGTTTTGTGCACATATGTTAGAGGTTCTTTATGGCATTTATAGATTTTAAATTTGCATTGTACATTTTCAGCTGGGCTAGATAATGCCAGATAGCTTCCTAACATCATAACAATGCATACTCCTCTGTGAGTATATGGTGTTCCCTGGCTTTCTTCGTCTTTGCTAGCCTCTTCATCATCAGATTTCACATGTTTTGCCAATCTGATGGTTGAGGGCATCTCACTGTTGTTTTACTTTGCATATTCTTCATTGCTAGAGACGTTAATTCATTTTTTCATGTGTCTGTTGGCTACTTGGGTTTTCTCTACTGGAAACTGCCCATCATACTCCGTCCATTTTGCCTCTTGGGTGTGATTAGCACCTTCCCTCCAAGAAAAAGAAAGGGCATTCTGTATTCACGTGTTGACACAGATAGCACATTGTCCAAGCCATAAAATACAAACCCCATCCCTGCCGGTGGTAGGCAGAATTCCCAGCCCCTGGTGCACACACATTTTCCTTCAGTATTCAGCAAACACTAACCTAGGTACTGTTGTGAAGGGATTTTTACACATGTGATTGAAGTCCCAAATCAGTTGACCTTAAAATGGAGATCTTCTGTAGTCCTCATGTAATTCCATGAGACTTTCAAAAGCAGAGAATTTTCTCTGTCTGACTCTAGAAGAAAAGGTCAGGGACACACTCTGGCCGACCTGAAAGAAGGCCAACATCCATGTTGGGAGCTGCCTTATGAAAACTGCACCTGGCAGAGACCACAGGGAGCCTCAAGATCTGAGAGCTATTCCCAGCAACAGCTGGAAGGGAAATGGTGACCTGAGTCCTCTCTTGCAAGGAAATAGATTCTGCTAACAGCCAGTGAGCTGGAAGGAAGATCCTGAACCTTAATTTTTTTTTTCAACGTTTTTTATTTATTTTTGGGACAGAGAGAATCAGAGCATGAACGGGGGAGGGGCAGAGAGAGAGGGAGACACAGAATCGGAAACATGCTCCAGGCTCTGAGCCATCAGCCCAGAGCCCGATGCGGGGCTCGAACTCACGGACCGCGAGATCGTGACCTGACTGATGTCGGACGCTTAACCGACTGCGCCACCCAGGCGCCCCTGAGTCATCTATTTTAAGAGGTATTAGACTTTTCTTCTGTAGAATGAGAGGGTGGGGCTAGTTGATCTGGAGGGAAAATGTGTGTGTGGGAAATTGGCACAGACCTTTGGAGTTTGTCAGTCCTAGGTTTAATCTCTATTCTGCTTTTACTAGCTATGTGGCTTGGGCTACACATTCATCTTCCTGAGCCTCAGTTTTTTCATCTCTAAATTGGGATCAACAAACCAAACAGGTTTGGTGTGAGGATTAGTTAAATGTAAATTTCTTGGACTACACGGATGGTCCCTCCAATATCTCTACTCAATTTTTAAAATTATTTTTAATGTTTATTTATTTTTGAGAGAGAGACAGAGACAGAGTGTGAGTGGGGGAGGGCAGAGAGAGAGACACACACACACAGAGAATATAAAGCAGGCTCCAGGCTTTGAGCCATCAGCCCAGAGCCCAATGCTGGGCCGGAACCCACGAAACACGGTATCATGACCTGAGCCAAAGTTTGGATGCTTAACTGACTGAGCCACCCAGGTGCCCCAATCTCTACTTAATTTTTAATGCACATAAACTTTATAGCAATAAAAAGTATTTTGACAATAGAGGATGCTGATGTTAACTAATGCTTGTTTTGACTACCTTAACGTTTCAACTGTTCAAAATGCCTGATGCCAGCAAGATGTTAACAAGGGTGTGGTACAGGCAGTGATATATGTGTTTATTGTCCCCCAAAAAGGGAAAACATATTTTTCTATTAGGAGATTCCCAATGAATTTCCTTTTTCCTTCCTTCTTCCAAAAGATTCAAGCTCTTAACCTTTATGGTTATGCTATAACCTTTGCTGGTATGTATTAAAGTGGTGGTTCAATTTTATATCACCAACGCCACTCACACACATGGACAGAATCTCACCAGGCTTTGACTCTCCACGGGATCTCATCAGCATTCATAGCTGTTCCTCGCAAATAGTGCCTGTGTAGAGCTCCTCCAGGAGTCCCCTTCCCTTCATCTTCCTGGGGACCCCCAAAGAGCAACCTGAAGCCCTCATGTGCGGAGACACTTCTAGATTGTGGCTCACTGCACCGCTGCTTTGGACTGGGCCCCCACTCCCCGCCTGCCCAGAGCCCTGCCTGAGCTGTCTGCTCCCTCCACCACTCTCAGATCAAGGCCGTGCCCCTTTTAGGCCTCAGTTTTGCAGGTGCCTTGCATTTGTCTGTGAGGTAAGACTAACAGATGGGTCTCACAGCAATGTTGCTGGGGTCCCCAGGGATGACAGATAAGGTGAGCACTCGTTTAATTCATCAGAGTTCTTTCTCGCAGGAGATACACTTGCCACCAAGATGTCTGGGTTCAGATGGATTTGAGGAAAAGCCACCACTGCCTCTCCCCACTCCTCAGGTCTGGACCTGTATCAGGTGCGGCTTATCCTGTCAAAACTTGTGTTAGGGCACCTGGGTGGTTCAGTTAAGCAACTGACTTCGGCTCAGGTCATGATCTCACGGTTTGTGAGTTAGAGGCCTGTTTTGGGTGAGTTCGAGCCTGCCACGGGTAAAACATGAGCCCTGCTGCGGGTGAGCCCCACTTCTCTCTCTCTCCCCCTCTCTCTCTACTCCTCCTGGGATTCTCTCTCTCTCTCTGCCCCTCACTCACTTGTGCCCCCCCCTCAAGAAACAACAACAACAACCTCCCCCCCAAACTTGTGTTAGAGTTCTTCAGAGAAACAGAAGCAATAGGACAATATATATGTGAGGGGGGAGGATTTATTATAATAAGAAAATGGATCATGTGATTATGAAAACTCAGAAGCCCCATGATCTGCAGTCAGCAAGCTGGAGACCCGGGAGAACCAGTGAAAGTTTGAGTATGAAGAGCCAGGAAGGCTCATGGTGTAAGTCTTAGTCTGAGGGCAGGAGAAGACTGATGTCCCCCTCAGCAGTTGGGCAAAGATTGTAAATTCTCACTTCGTCTGCTTTTTATGCTATTCAGGGCTCCAACAGGCCCACTCACACTGAGGAGGGCAATCTGCTTTACTCAGTCTACTGATTTATATGTCAATCTCATCTAGAAACGCCCTCACAGACACCCTGAGAAATGCTGTGTGACCAAATATCTGAGCACCCTGTGGCTCAGTCAAGGTGATGCCTCATATTAACCCTCACAAAACTCTTCAGAGATGAAGTCTGTGGGTGGCCCTGAAATCTCTTCTTCCCTGAAAGCTGTCTTCTGAGCCATGCTGGTTCTCTAGACGTATTTTGTCTATATCTGAATCTAAATAACCAACAATTCCTTATTCTGACACATGTTTAGGGAGCACCCCTCTGGGTCAGGCATTACTCCAGGTGCTGGGGATGTAGGGGGGACAAGAGAAGTAACATTGCTGCTGTCAGGTAACCTGTGCAGTGACAGAGCCAATGAACAAGTACCATAATAAGACAATTATAGAGTATGATCAATGCCAAGGAGGAAATAAATAGAGGGGGTAGGGGATGGGGGTGAGATACTTAGAGTGGCCTACTGTCTGTTTGCTCAGGCTGCTGTAACAAAAACCATTACCAGGTGGCTTAAACAAACAGTTCTCACAGTTCTGGAAGTCTGAGATCAGTGCCGGTGTGTTTGGGTTCTGGTGAGGGCCCTCTTCCTGGATTGCAGAAGGATGTCTTCTTTTGTCTTTAATGTTTTGTTTATTTTTGAGAGAGAGCTTGAGCAAGGGAGGGGCAGAGAGAGAGGGGGACAGAGGATCCAAAGCAGGCTCTAAGCTGACAGCAGCAAGCCCAGCGCAGGGCTAGAACTCATGAACCGTGAGATCATGACCTGAGCCGAAGTCAATGCTCAAATGACTGAGCCACCAGGCTCCCCCAGAGGGATGTCTTCTTGCTGTGTTCTCACATGGGGGAGAGAGACCTTTGGCCTCTTCATTTTCTTACAAATACACAAATCCCATCATGGGGGCTTCATCCAAATCCAATTACTCCCAAAGGGTCCAACTCTAAACACAACCACATTGGGGATTTGGGCCTCAACATGTGAGTTTTGGGGGGACACACACATTCAGTCTACAGCAGCAGGTGAGACCTTCCTGGGAGGAGTCACAAGGAGGCAGATGCAGAATAAACAGGATCACGTTTGCAGAGTCATGGAGGAGCTGCTGATCATGCCAGGTCCTAAAGGCCTTGGTCAAGGCATTTGGATTTCATTCCAGTAAGCAATATGAGGCAAATAAGTTACATGAACTTTGTCATAGTTAGAATAAAGGCTAGGCTAATGTAACAAAGCCACCCAAGAACATTTAGTGGCTTCAAGAACACAGAAATTTATTCTTCTCTCATACTAAGGTCCAAGGTAGGTAGGTGGCCTCTGCACCATGACTGTTAGGAGCCCAGGCTGGCAGATGCCATTCTCAACAAGTGACGTGGAAGTTGCACACATCACTTTCAACTACAACCCATGGGCTAGAACAAGTCCCATGGGCACACCTGGCTAGTAAGGGAAACTGGGAGATCCTTTCTCTAGCTGTCCAGCCATGTATCCTGGAAAGAGGGCAGAAAAAACTGAGGAAGGGCAGTACAACGGGCCTGGTGGAATTTGTCACATCTTGTTTGGTGATGCTAGAGGAAAGTATATCTGTATTAAGTTTTATATGATTTCTCTGTTAATTGATAATTTTTTTTTGTTTGCTCCAGGTGTCATCTGCGAAAGGAAGATGTATTCTATTCTTGGAGTGAAGCCTTGGGGTAAGATTCAAGGTTGTTGATGGTGGGGGGAGGTGTTGTCAGGAGACAGAAGCTCAGAACACTACCCGGGGCTGTAAGTTAATTGAGCAGAAACAATGATTTAGTCAATTGTCATTCGAGTCAGATATGTCTGACACACTCTATCATCAAAGCCAAGGCATTTTGGGAGAGAATGATTATTCCCATTCATTACATGGGGAGATTTTAGACACTTCAAAACCGTTGGATTACAAAGTTGCTGGGGCAGAACCTGCGAAAGATAAAGTTATAATTGAAAGCTACTTATGTGATATATTTAAAATGAGTTCAACGTTCTACTTCTAGGCATGTTAAGAAATCTCAAATAATTGTTTTTGGCCAGAGCTAAATTTTGAACCCCTAAGACAGATGGTTCTGACATGCTCTCACTCAAGTAATGTTAATGGTTTCTGTTTATTACATGCTATCACCGAGTTCCTTCTGCAGGTGTGAGGATGACAGGCCCTTGTAATCATTTTATTTAAACCTCACAATATCCCTGGGTAAATTCTGGATTTAGCAAATAAAATACAGGATGCCAGGTGAAATTTGAATTTTATATAAATAATAAATAATTTTTCATAGTAAAAGTATGTCCCCAATATTGCATAGAACATACTTATAGTAAAAAAAAAATGTTATTGAAGTGGCTCACCTGGGTGGCTCAGTTGAGTGTTCAACTCTTGATTTTGGCTCAGGTCATGATCTCATGGTTCATGAGTTCAAGTCCCACATTGGGCTCTGTGCTAACAGTGTGGAGCCTGCTTGGGATTCTCTCACTCTCTCTCTGCCCCTCCCCTACTCTCTCTCTCTCTCAAAAATAAATAAACTTAAAAAACAATTAATTTTTTAAAAATGTTATTGTTTTGAAATTTAAATTTAACCAGACATTCCTGTGTTGTATCTGGCAACCACACCTGAAAAGTAAGTGGTACCATCCTCATTTTTCACATGTAGAAATGGGAGATTCAGGGAAGCTTAAGTGGCCTCCTTGGGTCATATAGCCAGTAAGGATGAGTACAGGATTTAGACACAGTCTTTTGGATTTTTAAGTTCATGACCTTGCCAGCACATTGTGTTTTTATCCTTTAGAGTGCTCCTTGATACCCTGCGGACCTGGCCCTAACTTCCCTCCAGTCTTACATCACCTCTCCTGTGCTCAGCTCCAACAGGACTCTGCTGGCTGCCAGGGCATCCCTGTCCTCAAGAAGCTCCCATCCATTAGAGGCCAGAATCAGGATAAGAATCCAGCTTATTATAGTACAAAGTGTTAGGTGAGAGGGACCAGTTGAGGAAATAATTTAATCCGTAGTAAAATACTGTTGATTGGGTGGTTTAAACAAAGGGAATTTGTTTTCTCTCTGTTCTGGAAGTTGGGAAATTCAAGATCGACGTGTTGGCAAGGTAAGTTTCGTTCTGAGGTCTCTTTTCTTGGCTTGCAGGTGGCCACCATCTCACTATGTGCTCATATAACCAATTCTTTGTATACATGCTATGGGGGGGGGGGGGGGGAGAGAGAGAGAGACAGATATATATATATTGAGCGAGAGCTCTGGTGTCTTTTCCCACAAGGACATGAATCCTATCAGATTAGGGCCTCATCCTTATGACCTTATTTGACCTTAACGACTTCCTTAGAGCCCCCCTCTCTAAATACAGCCACACTGGGGATTATGACTTTAACATACAAATTTTGGGGGGACATAAACATTCAGTCCATATCAGAGGGACAGTGAAGACTTCGTGGGGCAGGTGACATTTAAGCTAGGTTTAGAAAAATTAGCAGGCATCAACAAAGGAGGAATAAAGATGTTCTAGGTGGAGAGCAGAAAACTATGTGCTATGTTAGAGGAACAGTGAGCAGTTCCGGCTTTGGAGCATTGACTTTCAAGCTTTTGTCTAGCTTTTGTGGACCAGAACATCACCTGGGAAATTTGTTTTCAATTCTGCATCAGTACATGGGCTTAGCAGTCTGCAACATGACCAGAAACCAGGTGATTCTGTTACAGATGGTCTACCAGTCACACTGAGAAACTTGTTTCCAGAAAGCCCCCAGA
Source organism: Herpailurus yagouaroundi (assembly GCF_014898765.1). NCBI lineage: Eukaryota > Metazoa > Chordata > Mammalia > Carnivora > Felidae > Herpailurus > Herpailurus yagouaroundi. Next base: position 11,614,442 of record NW_024412376.1, on the reverse strand, counting down.
GATGAAGCTGAATGGGCAGATTGCACCAGGTGGTGAAGAGTTTTTATGCTAGATTGAGAAGTTAAGATCTTATTTGAATGACAACTTTAGACATTCCTAAGGACAGAGATCAAGATGAAGGCTCCTCAAATAAGAATAGAGGTGTTCCTTGAAGTTTCACTTTGAAAAGATTCCAAATAATAAAACTAGAGCCACACTGATAATTCATCTCAATGGGATCTGGGACTAGGGTTAATCCCAAGGATCAGCTGGAGATAGGGATGCTGGCCAGATGTGCTGTGGGTTGACTGACTTTTATTTATTTAAAAAAATTTTTTTTAATGTTTATTTATTTTTGAGAGAGAGACAGACAGAGCATTAGCGGGGGAGGGGCAGAGAGAAAGGGAGACACAGAATCCAAAGCAGGCTCAGGCTCTGAGCTGTCAACACAGAGCTTGACATGGTTCTTGAATTCACAAACCGTGAAATCATGACCTGAGCTGAAGTTGGATGCTTAACCGACTGAGCCACCCAGGCACTCTGACTGACTTTTAGATGCTTGGCTTCTGTCTGTCAGAGCTTGACTGAACATATGTTTCACTCTGGTAGAATTTTCAGCCAGTTGAGCCAGAAAACTGGTGAATGATTTTTTCAGGCTGAAGAAACAATGTATTTGTCTTAATACTATTTTGAAAAAGAGCATCTAGTGGATTAAACATAATGATAATATAATTCCTGTTTTCTGATTTATTCATTTAAAAGTTAACTTTTGTTATGAATAAGCACACCCCTCTTTAAGTAAATTAGGAAAACACTAAAAAGTAGAAGAAAAAAGTCACTCATTATTACTTCCCAAACAAAATACATTACTTTTTTTGATTTTTAAAATTTAAAAAAGTTTATATTTTATTTATTTTTTTTTAATTTTTTTTTCAACGTTTATTTATTTTTGGGACAGAGAGAGACAGAGCATGAACGGGGGAGGGGCAGAGAGAGAGGGAGACACAGAATCAGAAACAGGCTCCAGGCTCTGAGCCATCAGCCCAGAGCCTGACGCGGGGCTCGAACTCACGGACCGCGAGATCATGACCTGGCTGAAGTCGGACGCTTAACCGACTGTGCCACCCAGGCGCCCCATAAAAAAGTTTATATTTTAAATAATTTCTTATTTGATGTTGTTTCCTATTTGGACTGGCTGTTTGCAAATGTCTCCAGCTTATCTCAATGAATGTGACTTTTTAAAAAGTTGGACCTGAATTGATGACCTAGTTTAAATTATATTCAATTTGACAATATCTACTGAATGCCTGCCATCTGCATCGTTTTGAGTTAGATCCTGTGGTGGTTACAAAGATTAACAAGACATAGCACTTGACTTAAGTAGGTTATTAGCTAGTGAGACAGCCAGACCCGTGTAGAACACGATAGAAGGATAATATGGCGGTCAACAAAGAAACCAGCTAATTCCAGTTGAAATGTTTATGTGTAGGGTGGAAATGAAGTACACAAACAGAGGTTTTTGAGAAGTTCCACTGAGCTGGAACTGAAAGGGTCCCTTGGCATTCAAGTATAGTCTGAAGAAAGGAGAGCAAATATATGAGACCACATGGTACTGGTCTTGGCAAGTGTGGTCATCATGCTTGAGTAAGTCATGAAGTAGAGAATGGGTCCATCTGCATTCTGAGTGGCTCTCCCTGCAAAAAAAGAAGAGTCAGTGAAGGAGAAGAGATTATATTTCCCATGGGGTGTTGGAAAGCAGTGAGGGTCTCTGGGCACAGAGATGATGGCCAGGGCAGGGAGAGGATGTGCAGGGAGAGTGATGTGGCAGGGAGGTAGGGAATGTATGTGTGTGCTCATGTGTACACGTGTGTGCAGTGCGTGTGTATGTGCACGAGCTCATGTGTGCGCACGTGTGTATGTGTGTAAGCAGAAAAAGGGAGGGTGAGAGATTGATTTTTTAGCAGTTGCTGTTGTGAAAAACATTTGATAAAGAGAGACTCTAAAGAGGATTCTAGAAACCTTTCCCTTTAAAAAAATTTGTTTTTACATTTATTTATTTTTGATAGAGAGAGACAGAGCACAAGTGGGGGAGGGGCAGAGAGAGAAGGAGACTCGGAATCTGAAGCAGGCTCCAGGCTATCAGCACAGAGCCTGATGTGGGGCTTGAACTCACAAACAGCGAGATCATGACCTGAACCGAAGTCAGATGCTTAACCGACTGAGCCACCCAGGCACCCCTAGAAAGCTTTCTATATGACATACCTTATAAACTCCATAAGCCACTTTTTCTCACCTTTTAAGAGTATCCTTGAAGAATGTAGTGTCAGATAATTGCTGTTTTGGGATGAGTTGACATGCAGAGTCAGATGGCCCATTATAGTCTGACTTCCTGTATGTTTTCTAAGATTGGGCCCTGAAAACTTTCCATTGATTGAGATGTATTTTCATTTTCTTGTTCTCTCACACTGGGTCAGTTATCTATTGCTGTAGCAGAGCACCCCAGATCTCTGTGGGTAAAAACAACTGCTTTGTTGCTTGTGAATCTGTGGGTCAGGAATTTGGGCAGAGCTCTGTGAGGACGGCTCATCTGTTTCATGTGGTGTCATTTGAGATCCAATATACCTCCCTCACATGGATGGAGTCCCAGTGTGGTTGTCAGCCCAGGGATCTTGGCTTTCTTCTCTCCCTATAATTTCTCATCCTTGAGGATCTCTCCCTCTATGTGGCCTTTTTCTCTGGAAGGAGATCCTGGACCTCTTTACATGGTGGTTGTATCAAAACAAAGAGCAAGTGGAAGCTGCAGGGCTCTTAAGATCTAGAACCTCACAATGTCCCTTCTACCACATTCAGTTGACCAAAGTAAGTATCAAGACCAGTCCAGATTCAAAGGGTGGGGGAATAGACCCTGTGTCTTGGTGGGAGATGCTGAAACATGCTGTGGTCATGATTTCCAATCCCCCAAATTTCCCAACAGCATTCCCAGGGGCTTCTTTTTACCAGCCCTGGCCCTGCCCTCCCAGCGAAAGTCTCCAGGTTCTCAAGCAGGCAGCCTCAACCTGGGGTCCCACACTTGCTCGACAGCCACCCCAAACCTTCTGCGGATGGGATGGGGCCCAGAGTAGAGACTCCGTATGTCGCATCTTCACGGGTCTCCTCTCCCCTTCCAGGAAAGAATTCAGTTTCCTGGAGAATTAGGACATCCCAAATTGTGTTTGGGTTACATATATATGTAGTAAACTCCTTTTTTAAAAAGCCAGGGACTGGGGCGCCCAGGTGGCTCAGTCAGTTAAGCATCTGACTTCAGCTCAGGTGATGATCTCATGGTTTGTGGGTTTAAGCTCCACATCGGGGCTCTGTGCTAACAGCTCAGAGGCTGGTGACTGCTTTGGATTCTGTGTCTCCATCTCTCTCTGCCACCCACCCCACTTGTGCTCTCTCTCTCTCTCTTAAAAATAAACATTAAAAAAAAGGCAGAGACTAATAAGCACAACATTCATGATGACGACTGCCTCTTGGGGGCTATGGTGAGGAGGCGGGGAGCTGGAATTAGGGAGAAGCTATCAGTAAAAAGATATATGTATGTGTGTGTGTGTGTGTGTGTGTATGTGTGTGTGTATACACACATACACACACACACACACACATCTGGGAAAAGTTCAAGCACTAGAGAAATGTACAAAATAAGTAAAAGTCTCCTTCCATTCTCAATCCCCAGCCTCATAGGTAACTACTGTTAATAGTACCCTTCTGATAAATTTTCAAAAATATTTTATGCACATTTCAGGCAGAGGGAACAGCCTCCATGGGTGCCCAGAGGCAGAAAGGAGCTTGGTGTGGCATAGAGCTGAGCAGCGAGTGTGCCTGGCGGAGAGTGAGCTGGGGAAAAAGAGGCATAAGGCCTTGAAGCCATGGTGGGAAGTTTGGATTTTAAGCGCACACAGAAGGGTTTCAAACAGAGGAATGAATGGATCTGATTTGCATTTTTACCAGGCTCACTTGGCTGCTGTCGCAGAAGAGCTTCAAGGGACTTCCTCTATCATTGACAAGTCTTTACAATTTCTGATTGAATTTGCAACCTATTAGCTCAATCGGACATCAAATGGGCTTTGACTTGCATATTCCCAGAATTAAAACTGACTTAAATTTAATCACTGATGTTTTCTGCTGCTTCTGATACAAGCACATCACTTTGACTTATTTCTCTTCTATACTTAGGCACTTGTGTGTGCTCATTCTGGTTAGTACAGCAAGACTCAAAAATCCCAGTGTGGGGCTGCAAAGTCCTTTAGGACTCCATGTAAGTGACACTCCTTCTTATCTCCAGGTCATCCTGGGTATCTTTTCTAAGAGCCTGGAACACAAACCCCACCCCTTCCCCACACTAACCTTGTCCATACAAGCCTTATCCATCTGTCAGCTTCAGCTTCACCTCACTTCTTTCCAGAAGACTTTGCTTCACCCCAAAACACTCCCGCTTGCTATGTGTGCCCAAACATCCTGCCCTTCTCCTTTGTAAGACTCAACACTTCTGCACTTATTTAATATCTGTCTTCCTTGTTAAGCAAAAGTTCCATGAGGCTGGGGTGTTTTGTTCACTCTTGACCATTCTCTGAAAGAATCGTTTTGTTGAAAAAATAGTTTCCCTGTTTATTGTTGTCTGTGTGGGTCTTGGGGCCTCGTCCACCTCATTTATCATTGTAGTGCAGCACCTAATAGGCCCCGACACAGAGTAAGCTCTTCCCGAAGTTATGAATGAGAACACAGGTGTTGTGGAAAGGGGGCGGGGGTGGAATCACTCATGCCTGTGTGCCACTCCCAGGTCACCTCTTACAACCTCTTACGCCTCTTAACTTGGCCAAGTCTCAACCTCTTGGAACCTTAATTTCTTTACCTGTAAAAGAAAAAATTAAGATGGACTAATTATGCTTCAGAGGATCGCTGTGAGAATCAAATAAGGTAATAATTGTAAAGTGGCTTGTTCTCTTGAAGCCTGCTGAGTGCCCCTTACCTCCCCGTTTTAAGGATTGTAGGCTTCCCAGTTGGGAGGGTACTATGGCAACACTCCTGCCCTAGCCCTGCTGAGACGCATCACCTGCCAGAATCCAATTTCCTCTTCCTCAAAGACTTTACAGTCAGTCGCTGTCTCTTGGCCAATTTTTTCCCTAAGGGGTCTGCCCTCTGCGATGTGAAAATTAGCTCCTTCGCACCATTCTGGGGACCCCTACATTGGACCCTGCTGGTCACAACCAAAGGGGATTTTTTCCCCATGTGAAGGATCCTAGGAGTTGTCTTGCAAACAGCACTAAATTATGGTGAGTGGCTGGTGTCAGTTTCATTCATACAGCACTGCAGTCACCCTGTAAGCCTGATAATTATCTTCATTTCACAAATTTTTCTGTTGTCCCTTCTCAAGGCTAGAAAGTGGTGGCACCAGGTTCTCTGGTTCTGGAGCCCTTGCTCTCACCCTAAACCAGAGGGCTGATAATAAAGCACTTACCTGATGGTGCTGGGTGCTTGACCCTAGGGGGGAGTATGGAAATATCTCTGAGAGGATTTTATTATTTTATTTTATTTTTTTTTGAAATTTATTGTCAAATTGGTTTCCATACAACACCCAGTGCTCATCCCAAAAGGTGCCCTCCTCAATACCCGTCACCCACTCTCCCCTCCCTCCCACTCCCCATCAACCCTCAGTTTGTTCTCAGTTTTTAAGAGTCTCTTATGCTTTGGCTCTGAGAGGATTTTATAGTGACAGGACATCAAGGTGAATTGGCCTCATTTCCAAATTCATCTGATTGATTCACAATAAATGTCCACAGTTTTGATCTGGATTTTTGAGCCCTGCATGATTTTGATGATAGACTCCTAAGGCTGTGATTCTGAATTGATGGCTCCTACTTTTAAAAAGTGTGGTGTCCAGGGCCATCCAATAACTTCTGAGGACTCTTTGTTTTTGGAAAAGTGATCTATGGATGTAGTGAAGTGGAGTTCTTGGCCATAGTTTTCCTCATTTGTTACAGCTTCTCTGCTGTCGAGGCCTCTCTTTGCACAACTTGTTCCCATCTGGTGCTAGAAGAGTGTATTAGTCAAGGTTCTCCAGCGAAACAGAAACAGAATACACATCTCTGTCTCTGTCTTTCTCTCTCTCTATCATCTATTTATCATATCATATCATCATATCAATCAAACGTATCTATCTATCATCTATCTACCTACCTATGCATCCAACCACCCATCTATTTAGATTTATTCTAAGGAATTGGCTGATGTGATTGTGGTGGCTGGCAAGTCTGAAACCTGTAGGGTAGGCTGGCAGGCTGGAGATTCAGTAAGACTTGATGTTGCAGTCTTGAATCTGAATTCCACAGGGTAGCAGGCTGGAAACTTAGGTAGAAATTCTGTGCTGCAATCTTGAGAAGAATTGCTCTGGAAAACCTGTCTTTGCTCTTAAGACCTTTGACTGATGCATGAGGTCCACCCATATTATGGAGGATAGTCTGTTTTATGCAAAGTCTACTGACTTAAATGCAATCATATCTAAGAAATAACTACACAGAAACATCTAGACTGTGTTTGATCAAACAACTGGGTACTAGAACCTACCAAATTGACACTTAAAGTTAACCAAAAAAAAAGGGAACGTGTCACACTCTGACCCCAGTGTCTGTTGCTGCTATCCATGTTGGTTCTCCTCTCCCCCACCTACTACCAACAATTTTGCCAAAGTTTGGATGACTCCTTACTTTATTTTTTCCTTCCAGAATAATGATGGGGGCACTCTCTTTGGCTTTTACATGTTTCCTGCCACCCCACCTGCTCAGCTTACCACCTACAAAGCTCTGAGGTTGCTCTAAGGTAAATCAGATCATTTTGAATACTTCTATTTGCTATACCTGTCCGAACTTTTCCAATTAACTCTTTAGGAAACTTGGACTGTCCAAACCATCGTCTCAAAGTTTGTCCAGATACCAAAAAAAGACAAGGAGAGTTAGTATTAATTCCGTGTTTATAGTTATTATGGTTAATATGTTGTGGATAAAAAATTATGATAAATAGAATCATACATTCATGTATGTTTATGAGTGTTCTATGGAATCCCTCTTTTAATCAGTATTTATAGAATATTTATAATATGTTTATGCCAATTCTTGCATACATTTTTCTTGTAAATAATTAGAGCACTATTTTATAGGTAGCAATCTTTGCTTTCATGGTATATTAATGGTACTCAATCAACTTCCAGTTATAATATGGTTTTCACATGGAAAATATAATCTGCTTTATGATCTTTATGAAATAATTTTTCAGAATTCATTTTAGCCATCATGTGGGTGTCTAGTGTACTTTTCACTTCTGACCTTGGACCTCCCTTCCTTATTCTACCAGAGGCTTAGCTTTCCTCCAGCATCATTGAAGCCCAGCATCTAGTTATCTCTGGTGTAGCTTGACAGAAAGTAGCACAGATATATTTTACTACATACCTATCCTGAGGATCAGATTTAATCCATAAAAATGGAATGTTTGCCTTCTAAGAAGAAATTTATATTTTTCTTGCTTTCAGAAGGAAGCCTCAAGCTAACATCCCTGTACATTTTAAAATGAAAAAGAGTCTTCAAACAAGTCTTTGAATTCACCTTTTAGGAAAAAGCCATGGGTCCTCGTTACTAATTTATTTTGAAAGGAGCTTTCCATCAAATGGAAGCAGTGTTTGTGAACATTCTGAGTCATGGGAATGGTAAGGCAGTGCAGGGTGATCCCTGAACAAAGGGAATAATTGTTCAATGAAATGCAGATTCAGGCAGTTTTGAGGCATATGGAGCTTGGAAAGAGAGATGTAGCAGTAGTCCAGGAAGACTTCAGAGAGAAATAAAACTGGCCTTGTATAGGTACGCTTGGTGTGAGAGGAGAGGGGAAGAAAAGCAAGAGCAAAGTGTTGAGTGTGGCTGAAAAGAGAGAGCTGGGAAACGGGCCCCACAACCTGGAGGGGGCTCACAGAAAAGGTTAAACAAAGGTGGTGACGCTGGCCGTGGAGCCAAATGAAGGACATGATTTCCTTTACACATCAGGTGTAAGGGGGGGTTGGGAAAGGTTCTTGGAAGAGACCAAATGAAGAGCCTGTTTTGGAAGAATGAGTCTAGATGAATTTGAGGGGCAGAGATATATTTGAGTTATGCTAATATGGTAATTAAGGCTTAGTCTAGTTGGCAATCAGCCCAAAGACTCTACCCACACCAGAATCAGGACTCGAACTCATGTCCTTGGACTCTAGGTCTGGGTTCTCCTGGGTGGGAGGGTTGGTAGAAAGATAGCAGTCATCAGGTACCTGACAGACACCTCCTGTAAGCAAGGCATGTGTGAGAGGGAAAGCCTGCTCATTTATTTCCTTCCTCATTCTGGAAAAAACTTGTTATTTGTTCCTTGTTTTAGGATATGGTTCCCTTCACATGGGGCTTTTAAAGAATTAGAAATGTTTCTGGCAGGCAGCTCATTCCCAGATTCTTTCTCCCTTTAGTGAATCAAAGATCTCTATGGAAGGCAACACAGTTGAGGAGCTCCTAAAAACTGGATTAGGAAATGTGGAGCACGAGAGGAAAAGGGTGTGGGGGTGCAGCATTTACTGATTGTTCTTTTTCATGGTGCTCAATCTTTTACACATTTGTACTCACATCACCCCATCAGGTTGATGGTTGCATCCTCATTTTGCAGAAGAAGAAATGAAGGCTTACATATCTTGGTCCAGAACCAACTTGGAATTCTTGGCCATGAGTCAAGCCAAGTAAAAATTCAGAGTCAGAATTCAGATTCTCAAGATTCCCGTACCTTTACAAGGAAACAAAATATCTGGGAAAACTCTTCCTCTTACAGTTAGGTATTGTATTTATGTTCCTTCTTTTCAAAAAAGAAAAAAAGAGTATATATATTTTTTTCCTTGGGAGAGGAGAAGGTTCTGTGGAAAGAAGTAAGGGAGAGACTCAGTCCAGAATTTGGGGCTTTGGAGAATGGGGTTGTGTTTGTTTGCTCAGGGCTCCTGAGACAGTACCCGTTGGAGCTCTTAGCCAGAAGACCTACAGAGGGAGAGCAGGATTCCAAAAGCATCAAGAGGGAAAAACACAGAGCTTTAGGATTGGGGAAGTACACCCCTTGTACCATTGCCTGTGTTCTGCTTTTATAAGGACTGGTAAATCTACTACTCAAAAGATGGGAAGAGACTCTTTACACTTAGAGGTATGGCAAAGAAGTAGTTAAAACAGTGGTTATTGGCCTGTGGGTTGGGAGGACTCCTTTGCTTTTAATTTTGAAAATTTAAGCAAGTTTACAGATTAAAGAACCTCATAAATGAAACATTTTCTTTCTATTGCTACAGTTTCATCTTGGGTCTGTCAGTGCTGGTTGATTAATGTTTGCGTAGACACAACCTTTGTGGGTGCAATCATGTGTCCTGCTTTTATCACTTGGTATTTTTCAAACACATTCCCAGTGTTAAAATCATTTATCTATTTGACATTATTTGCAGCTTCAGAATAGACCAGCCTATTGATTTATTATCCTTTACAATTTCTCTAGTTTTGGTGGGGGTAGTGGTTGGGGGTGGGGAGTGGTGGTACATGTCGAGGTGAGTATTTGAGTTATTTCCAAACTTTCAGTTTTCTGCATGAAACCACTGTGAACCTCTTTGTACAAATTATCTTTTTTTTCTTGGGGATTTTCCTGGAGGCTCTTCCCCAAAGTAGAATTACTAGGTCAAAGAATGCAAACACTTTTATAGCACTTACTAGATGGTTTGGAAGTATTTTGCAAACAGTCGTCACCCTCCCTTTCCCCTTCCTCCAATGATAGAGATATAGTTAGCTCTGTATTTTGTTCAAATCCTTTAGATTTTCCTATGTTTATCTTTTCTATTTTAACTGAAAATCAAGTAAAACTCAGATGAAAACGTATGTAAAAGTACCAAGAAATCTACAAGTGAAGGTCGTTATGTTTAAGATCAGGAAAGGCAAGCGATTATATGCCTTGCAGGTGTCAGGCACGTCTTAAACTTCACCTTATTTAATCCAGTCTCATTGGATTCTTATTTGACCTTGCGAGGTAGGAGCCCACCTTTAATGCAAGAAGAAACTAAGATCCAGAGACAGTAGGTCATTTTCCCAAGTCACGCAGCTAGGAAATGGCACACACAGAATTCTAACCCAGGTTGGTTTGATTCTGAGTCCAAGCTACATCCAGGTTAGAGTCCTCTGGGACCGTTTGCTGTATCTCACTGGCTGACAATAAATTGAAGACTTTTTATTGATTCATTGATCGATTGATTGATTTTTTCTTTTTCATTTTTTAAAAATATAATTTATTGTCAAGTTGGCTAACATACAATGTATACAGTGTGCTCTTGGTTTTAGGGGTAGATTCCCATGATTCATCACTTACAACATCCAGTGCCTATCCCAACAAGTGCTCTCCTCAATGCCCATCATCCATTTTCCTCTCTCCCTCACCCTCCATGAACCCCCAGTTTGTTCTCTGTATTTAAGAGTCTCTTATGGTTTGGCTCCTTCCCTCTCTGTTATTAACTATTTTTTCCCCTTCCCTCCCCCCATGGTCTTCTGTCCAGTTTCTCAAGTTCCACATATGAGTGAAAACATATGATATCTGTCTTTCTCTGACTGACTTATTTCACTCAGCATAATACCTTCCATTTCCATCCACGTTGCTGCAAATGGCATGATTTCGTTCTTTCTCATTGCCGAGTAGTATTCCATTGTATATATAAACCACGTCTTCTTTATCCATTCATCAGTTGATGGGCATTTGGGTTCTTTCTATAATTTGGCTATTTTTGAAAGTGCTACTATAAACATTGGGGTACGTGTGCCCCTATGAATCAGCATTCCTGTATCCTTTGGATAAATTCCTAGTAGTGTTATTGCTGGGTTGTAGGGTAGTTCTATTTTTAATTTTTTGAGGAACCTCCACACTGTTTTCCAGAGTGGCCGCACCAGTTTGTATTCCCACCAACAGTACAAGAGGGTTCTCATTTCTCTACATCTGCACCAGAATTTGTTGTTTCCTGAGTTGTTAGTTTTAGCCACTCTGACCGGTGTGAGGTGGTATCTCAGTGTGATTTTGGTTTGTATTTTTCTCAACATTTATTTATTTTTGGGACAGAGAGAGACAGAGCATGAACGGGGGAGGGGCAGAGAGAGAGGGAGACACAGAATCGGAAACAAGCTCCAGGCTCTGAGCCATCAGCCCAGAGCCCGACGCGGGGCTCGAACTCACGGACCGCGAGATCGTGACCTGGCTGAAGTCGGGCGCTTAACCGACTGCGCCACCCAGGCGCCCCATTGGTTTGTATTTTTCTGATGATGAGTGACGTTGAGCCTCTTTTCATGTGTCTGTTGGCCATCTGGATGTCTAAATTGAAGACTTAGACCCCCCTTGGAGGGGGGTTCAAGGTAGATGTGTTAATTTGCTAGGGCTGTCATTACAAAGTACCATAGCCTGGGTGGATTAAACAACAGAAATTTATTTTCTCATTGTTCTGGAAGCTGGAAGTCTGAGATCAAGGTGTTGGCAGGGTTGATTTCTTCTGAGGCCTCTCTCCTTGGCTTGTAGATGGTCATCTTCTCACTGTGTCCTCATATGGTCTTTCTTCTGTGTGTCTGTGTCCTAATGCCTTCTTCTTGTAAGGACACTAGTCATATGGGCACAGGGCCCACTCTAATGACCTCATTTTAATTTAGGTTAATTTTTAACCGAATCTTTAGGAGATAATCTTTAAAGACACTATCTCCAAATACGGTCCCATTCTGAGGTTCTGTGGATTAGGATTTCAACATAGGAATTTGGAGGGGATAAAATTCATCCCATAACAGTAGATAGAATTAATTAATTCCTTACTTCAGCCAATTTTAGTCAATCAAATTGTGTGTACTGAATTTATCTGAAACAGAACTACTTTATAATTGCATACTACCTTGGATTTACAGTGGATTACAGATTGGACACACCTTGCCATTTCAAGCCTTATTTAACAATGCTGTGAGGCATATAGGAGAGATGTTATTAATCTTCTGAAGAAACTGAGGCTTAGAGGTTTCATATGACTCATTCATGGACAGATTAAATTGGGTGTAGTTTTTGCTATTCTTGCAGTAAAAAGTAAAACCTGGCATTTGCATATGAAATGTATTGAGTAAAATATGTTGAGCCATTCTCCAGAATGCTGTACTATATACCTTAGACAAACTATTAAAGACGGGGGGGGGGGGGGGCAATATAACCAGAGTTTTTTTTTTTTTATTTTTTTTTTTTTTTAAACTTTTTTTTTAAATTTATTTTTGGGACAGAGAGAAACAGAGCATGAACGG
>NW_024412376.1:11544075-11601998 GCF_014898765.1 Herpailurus yagouaroundi | reverse complement strand
TCGGAAACAGGCTCCAGGCTCCGAGCCATCAGCCCAGAGCCTGACGCCGGGCTCGAACTCACGGACCGCGAGATCGTGACCTGGCTGAAGTCAGACGCTTAACCGACTGCGCCACCCAGGCGCCCCTAAAGACGGGGGGGGGGGGGGGGAGATAATCACAGTTTTACAATTTTAGGAAAAATATTCTCTATAATTCTACTCCGAATACACCTATTCCCAGTTTTGTGTATTTTTTCTAATCTTTGCACATATTTTTACATAGTTGCAATTATTGTGTATAGCATCTATATACTGTTTTCACTGCATTTTTTTGGTTTTACTTTCTATTTTGAGATAATTGTAATTCACATGCACTTGTAAATAATACAGAGAGATTCCATATTCCCTTTACTCAGTCTCCCCCCATGGTCACATTTTATAAAAATCTAGTACAATATAACAACCAGGATATTGGCAATGATATAATCAAGGTACAGAACATTTTCATAGCCACAAAGATCCCTCATGTTGCTCTTTGATAGCCACTGGCATCTCCACTAATCTGTTCTATAATTTTGATAATATTCTCTAATTTTGTCATTTCAAGAATGTTACATAAATTGGCTCATGCAGTATATAACCTTTTGATATAACCTTTTTGTTGCACATGTACATGTGTTTTTCTGGCATGTATACACAGGAGTGGAATTTATAGAGTATGTGTGTCTTATACTATATAATAGCAACTTGTTTTCTAAATTGATTACACCAATTTATATTCCTACTGGCGATCTAATTTTCTACTGCTCCATATTTTTTTTATAACATTTTATGTTTATTTTCTGAATTCTAATTTTTGTCTGTCTGCTGGGGGTGCAGTGGGTTCCCACTGCGATTTAATTAAAATTTCTCTGATTGTTAATGAAACTCAGCATCTCTTTTCGTATGATTATTATTGGCCTTTTGGATTTCCTGTTTTTGTGTGAAGAGTTCATGTAATTCGTTTTAATAGTTCCTCCCACCCCAGCTTTGTCTGTGTTTTCAAGTTTAATTTTTTAACCTGAGGTTGTCCAGTTGCTCCAGCATCAATTGTTAAAAATGACATCATTCCTCTCTTGGGTTCCTAGGTGACCTATGTTGATATATGTTCCACAAGTACTTGAAAAGAATGTGTATTCTGTTGTTTGATGGAGTATTCTACCATGGATTAGATCCTGTTGGTTGATGGTATGTTGAGTTATTTTATTTCCTTGTTGATTTTCTGTGTAGCTGTTCTATCAATTGTTGAAGTCTCCAACTATAATTGTGGATTCGTTTATTTCAATTTTTACCGGTTTTTGCTCTATGTATTTTGTTTTGTTTTGTATGTCTTCTTGGTAGATTGACCCTTTTATCATTATGTAAAGTCTCTGTCTCTACTAATTTTCTTAATTTGAAGTTTATTTTATCTGCTATTAATATAGCCACTCCTGCTTCTTTTTATTAATGTTTGAATCATATATCTTCTTTTTATTTTCAACTTGCTCGCTTCATTATATTTGAAATGTTTTCTATAGTCATCATAAAATTGGGTCATGTTTCCTAATTTACTCTGCCAGTCCCTGTCTTTTGATTGGTTGTCTGGACCATTTACATTTAAAGTAACTATTCAGGTGTTAGGTCTTAAGATTTTCATTTTATTTTTGTTTGTTCTTTTTGTTTTCTTTTCCCCCTCTGTTTTCTGTTTCCTTCCTTTATGTGGAACACTTGGACATTAAAAAAAATTTTTTTTCTAATGTTTATTTATTTTTGAGAGAGAGACAGAGATAGAGCGCCAACAGGGGAGGGGCAGAGAGAGAAGGAGATACAGAATCCAAAGCAGGCTCCAGGCTCTGAGCTGACAGTACAGAGCCCCGTGGGGCTTAAACCCACCAACGGTGAGATCATGACCTGAACCGAGGTCAGATGCTTAACTGATTGAGCCACCCAGGCACCCCACCACTTGGACATTTTTAAAAGTTTTATTTTTATGTTGTTTTCTATATTTTATATGTTTATTTTATATTGTTTTTAGTGTGTGTATGTAATACACAACTTATAACAGTCTTCTGGTATCAACACATTACCAGTTCAAATAAAATGTAGAAACATTAGCTCTTTTAACTTTGCTTTATCCTTTTTGTTTACAATAGAATTGTCTTTTTTTTTTTAATTTTTTTTCAACGTTTATTTATTTTTGGGACAGAGAGAGACAGAGCATGAACGGGCGAGGGGCAGAGAGAGAGGGAGACACAGAATCAGAAACAGGCTCCAGGCTCTGAGCCTTCAGCCCAGAGCCTGACGCGGGGCTCGAACTCCCGGACCGCGAGATCGCGACCTCGCTGAAGTCGGGCGTTTAACCGACTGCGCCACCCAGGCGCCCCAATAGAATTGTCTTTAATACTTCCTTTACATACATGTAGAATCATATCAGACAAATGTTATTATTTTTGCTTCAATCATCAAATATAATTTAGAAAATTTAAGGAGAGATGGAAAGTCTCTATTTACTAATATTTTTCTTTATCATGTTTTTTTCTTACTTCCTGGTATTCCAAGGGTTCTTTTTTTTTAATTGTTTCCTTTCTGTTTAGGGAACTTCTTTAGCCATGAGAAATCCATTGTAATTTGTTTTCCCTTTATAGACAAGGTGTCATTTTTCCCCTCACTGCTTTCAAGATGTTTTCTTCATCTTTAGTTTTTAGAAATTTGACTATGATGCATCTTTGTATAGATTTCTTAGAGTTTATTTTCTTTGGGATTTGCTAAGTTTCTTGAATTTGTAGGGTTAGGTCTTTTGCCAAATTTGGAAAGTTTTCAGCCGTTATTTCTTCAAGTAATTTTTCAGCCCAGCCCTTTTACATCTCTCCTGTTGAGACTCCAATGACAAATGTTAGATCTCTTGTTCTGGTTGCACACTTTACTGAGGCTCTGTTCATTTTTTGTCTACTCTATTTTTGCTTTGATGTTCAGACTGAGGAATTTCTTTTTTTATGTTTATTTACTTGTTCTGAGAGAGAGAGAAAGAGCCTGAGTGAGGTGAGTGAGAAAGATAGAGGGAGAGAGAGAATCCCAAGCAGACTCCACACTGCCAGCACAGAACCCCATGAGGGACTCAGTTTCACCAACTGTGAGATCATGATCTGACCTGAAATCAAGAGTCAGATTCTCAACCTACCGAGCCACCCAGGTGCCCCAGACTGGGGAATATCTATTGTTTATATTCAAGTTCACTGATTCTTTTCTGTTTCTCTATTCTGTGTTGAATCCATCTATTGAGTTATCCTTGCCCAGCCTTACTGAGGTATTAATTGACAATTTAAAGTTACATATATGTAAGATGTACAACTCAATGATTTGATATACATATATATAGTGAAATATTTACCATTAGAGTACTTAACATATCCTTTATCTCATATTGTTATCATCTCCTTTCTTTTGTTTTGGTGATGAGACACTTAAGACATACCCTGTTAGCAAATTTAAAGTATAAAATACAATATTAACTATAGTCACATTGTTGTTCATTAGATCTCCAGAACTTATTCATCTTGCAAAGCTGAAATTTTGTACCTCTTGACTAACATCTCCCGATTTTCCTTTCCCCTCATCCCTTTATAATCACCACTTTATTCTCTGTTTCTATGAACTTGACTATTTTAGATTCCACATGTAAGTGAGACCATTAGTTTCAGATATGCAACATAGTGATTCAACAACTCTATACATTATAGTATGCTCACCAAAAGTATAGCTACCATCTGTCACCACATAATGCTATTAAAATACCATTGACTATATTCCCTGTGCTGTAAATTTTATACCCATGATTTATTCATTCTATAATAGTATTTCCCCCTTTCCTTCACCCATTTTGCCCATCTCTCAAACCCCCTCCCCTCCAGCAACTATCAGTTTGTTCTCTGTGTTTGTAAGTCTGACTTTGATTTTTGAGTGTTTATTCATTTGTTTTGTTTTTTATTTTTCAAAAAAATTTTTTTAACGTTTATTCATTTTTTGAGAGACAGAGAGACAGAGCATGAGTGAGGAAGGGGCAGAGAGAGGGAGACACAGAATCTGAAACAGGCTCCAGGTTCCAAGCTGTCAGCACAGAGCCCTACGCGGGGCTTGAACTCATGGAGTGTGAGATCATGACCTGAGCCCAAGTCGGACGCTCAACTGACTTAGCCACCCAGGCGCCCCCATTTGTTTTGTTTTTTAGATTCCACATTTAAGTGGAAGATAAGGTAACACTAGATGTATGGATCTATTTTGGGGCTTTCCATTCTGTTCCATCAGGCAATATGCCTTTTTTTTTTTTTTTAACACTAGTACCCATAGTGTTTTGATTACTATAGCTTTGTAATATATTGTTAAATCAGGAAGTGTAACATCTCCAGCTTTGTTTTTCTTACTCAAGATTGCTTTGGTTATTCAGGGTCTTTTGTGGTTTCATATAAATCTCAGTATTATTTTTATCTATTTCTATAAAAATGCCACTGGGATTTTGATAAGGATTGCATTGAATCTGTAGGTCACTTTGGATAGTATGGGATGTTTTAACAATGTTGGTTCTTCCAATTCATGAACATGGGATGTCTTTCCATTTATCTGTGTCTTCTATAATTTCCTTCATCAATGGTTTCTAATTTTTATGGTATAAGTCTTTCACCTCTTTGGTGAATTTATTTAGGTTTATTTCTTGTTGCTCTTGCCATTGTGAATGGTATTATTTTCTTAATTTCTTTTTCTGATAGTTTGTGTATATGGAAATGTGGTTGATTTTTGTATATTTATTTGTATCCTGCATCTTTACCGAATTTATTAGTTCTAATAATTTTTTGTTCAATCTTAGGATTTTCACTGTACATAATCATATCTGCAAAAAAAGATAATTTAACTTTGCCTCCTCTGGTTCGGATGCCTTTAATTTTTTTTTTTTTTCTGTCTAATTGCCCTGGCTAGGACTTCTAGTACCATATTGGAAAGAAGTGTTGAGAGTCGGCATTTTTGCCTTTTACCAGATGTTAGAGGGAAATCTTTCAGTTTTTCCCTATTGATTTTGTTGTTATCTGTGGGTTTTTAACATATGGCTTTATTGTGTTGACACAAGTTCCTTCTATACTTATTTTGCTGAGAGTTTTAATCATACATGAATGATGAAAGTCATTCATACCAGGAAGTAAGAAAAAACATAAAGAAAAATATTAGTAAATAGAGACTTTCCATCTCTCCTTAAATTTTCTAAATTATATTTGATGATCGAAGCAAAATTTATCAAATGTATTTTTCTGTGTGATTGAGAGATCATGTGGGTTTTCTTCTTCCATTTTGTTAATGTGTTGTATCATATTGACTGATTTCTGAATGTTGAGCAATCCTTGCATCTCAGGGGATTATTCTACTTCATCATGAGAATGATCCTTTAGATGTGCAGCTGAATTTGGTTTGCTAGTATTTTATTGAGAATTTTAACATTTGTATTCATCTGGGATATTGGCCTGTAGTTTTCTTTTCTGCTGGTTTTTTTTTCTTTTTTTTTTTTTTTAAATCTAGGTTTGGTATCAGGGTAAGTCTGACCTTATAAAATGAATTTGGAATGTTGCCTCCTCTGATTTTTTGAAAGAGCTTGAGAAGGATTGGTGTGAATTTTTCTTTATACATTTGGTAAAAATCCACCAATGAAGCTACTTGGTTCTGGGATTTTCATTGTTGGGAGATTTTTTTAAAAATTACTGATTCAATCTCCTTACTAGTGGTTGGTCTGTTCAGATTTTCTATTTCTTCATGAGTCAATCTTAGTAGGTCATATGTTTCTAGGAGTTTGTCCATTTCTTGTAGGATTTCCAATTTGTTGGTATGTAATTGTTCATAGTAGTTTCATGATCCTTTGTATTTCTGTGGCATTCTGTGTATTCCAGTTACAGCATCTCTTTCATTTCTAATTTCATGTATTCAAGTTCCTTTTATTCTTCTCTGTATGTCTCTTTGGTGAGTCTAGCTAAAGGTTTATCAATTTTGTTCATTTTTTCAAAGAGCCAGCTCTTATTTTTACTGATATTTTCTACTGTCTTTTTTAGTCTCTATTCATTTATTTCCACTCTGATTTTTGTTATTTCCTTCCTTCTGCTAACTTTGGGCTTCATTTGTTTTTCATTTCCTAGTTCCTTGATGAGCTAAGTTATTTGCAAATCTTGTTTCTTAATGAGGGCATTTATTGCTATAAACTTCCCTCTTAGAACTGCTTTTGCTGCATCTCATAGGTTTTGGTATTGTATTTCCATTTTGATTTGTCCCAATTTTGATTTCTCTTTTATTTTTTAAATGTTTCATTCATTCATTCATATATTGAGAGAGAGGGAGAGGAAAGAGAGAGAGAGAGAGAGAGAGAGAGAGAGAGAGAGAAGGAAAGGGGCTGAGAGAGAGGGAGAGAGAGAATCCCAGGCAGGTTCTGTGAGGTCAGCACAGAGCCCAACATGAGGCTTGATCTCACAAACTGAAAGATCATGACTTGAGCTGAAATCAAGAGTTGGATGTTTAACCAACTGAACCATGAAGGTGCCCCTGATTTCTCTGTTGATTTTTTCTTTGAACCATTGTTTTTTCACTAGCATGTTGTTTAATCTTTACATATTTGTGAACCTTCCAGTTTTTTCTCTGTAATCAATTTCTAGTTTCATACCATTGTGGCTGGAAAAAACACTTGATATGATGTTAATCTTCTTAAGTTTATTAAGACTTGTTTTGTGGTCTAACATGTGATCTATCTTGGAGACTTTTCTATGTGTGCTTAAGAAAAACGTGTATTTTGCTGCTCTTTGATGGATTATTCTGAACATATTTGTTAAGTTCATTTGATAAGGTATAGTTTATTTCTAATACTTCCTTATTGACTTCTGTCTGGATAATCTATCCATTGATGAAGGTCAAGTATTATAATCCTCTGTTATTTTTGTATTGCTATTTATTTCTCTCTTTAGGTCTGTTAATATTTACTCTATATATTTAGGTGCTACTATGTTGGGTGCATGAATATTTACAAACACTATATCCTCTTATTGGATTGACCCCTTTATCATTATATGATGGCCTTCTTTGTCTCTTATTACAGACTTTGTCTTAAAGTCTATTTTGTCTGATATAAGTATAGCTACCCCAGATTTTTTTTTGTTTCAATTTGTATGAAATATGTTTTTCTATATCTTCATTTTTAGTCTGTGTGTGTCTTTAAAGCTGAAGTGACGGGGTGCCTGGGTGGCTCAGTCGGCTAAGCATCTGACTTCAGCTCAGGTCACGATCTCACAGTTCGTGGGTTCGAGCCCCGTGTCGGGCTCTGTGCTGACAGCTCAGAGCCTGGAGCCTGTTTCAGATTCTGTGTCTCCCTCTCTCTCTGACCCTTCCCCGTTCATGCTCTATCTCTCTCTGTCTCAAAAATAAATAAACGTTAAAAAAAAATTTATAAAGCTGAAGTGACTATATTATAGGCAGCATATAGATGGGTCTTGATTGTTATACATTCAGCCACTTTATGCCTTTGATTGGAGAATTTAGTCTGTTCACACAGTAATAAGTAATAAGTAATTATTGATAGCTATGAAATTATTGTTATTTTGTTCATTGTTTTCTGGATGTCTTTAATTCTTTTGTTCTTTTCTTCTTCTCTTATTCTCTTCTTTTATGATTTTATGATTTTCTATAGTGGTATGCTTAGACTAGATGCATGCAGAACCAGGGTCCAAAGTGAGGGTGTGTGTGTGGAGTAAATGTGTCTCCAGGGTCCAGGACATAGGTGCTTCCTCTATAATAGTGGCTCCATCCACTGAATTTTTATTTGATTATTTTAATTTTAAGTTCTATATTTTTATTTATTTATTTTTTTTCAACGTTTATTTATTTTTGGGACAGAGAGAGACAGAGCATGAACGGGGGAGGAGCAGAGAGAGAGGGAGACACAGAATCGGAAACAGACTCCAGGCTCTGAGCCATCAGCCCAGAGCCTGATGCGGGGCTCGAACTCACGGACCGCGAGATCGTGACCTGGCTGAAGTCGGACGCTTAACCGACTGCACCACCCAGGCGCCCCAGTTCTATATTTTTTATTAGATTCTTCTTTATATTTTCTATTTCTTTCCTGAGGCATTCTAATTTTTGTTCCTTAAAGTGCATTTTAAATTGCTTATTGAAACACTTTTATGCTGTCTTTTTCAACATCTTTGTCAGATAATTCTAATATCTCTGTCATTTCACTGTGGTCATCTATGATTTTTTTTTTTTTTTAGATCTTCTTGGTTCTTGGTAAGATAAGTGATTATTTTATTTCTTGATGTTTTTATTTATTTTTGAGACAGAGAGAGACAGAGCATGAGCAGGGGAGGGGCAGAGAGAGAGGGAGACACAGAATGTGAAGCAGGCTCCAGGCTCTGAGCTGTCAGCACAGAGCCCGACGCAGGGCTCGAACTCACAGACTGTGAGATCATGACCTGAGCTGAAGTCGGATGCCTAACTGACTGAGCCACCCAGGCACCCCAAGACAAGTGATTTTTAATGGAGATATTCATTTGGGTATTATGTTATGAGACTGAATCTTTTTAAGCCTTCTGTTTTTGTTGCCTTCCTCTGACACCACTCCATTAGGTGAGGGGAGATGTTGCCTCACTATTTCCAGTGGAGGTAAAAGTCCACATTCCTCTCAGCTTCTGATGATACCTCAATGGAGATTTCCTCATTACTACTGGAGACATGTAATAGCTGTATCTTCCTACTAGGCTTCCGCTATTACT
The DNA here is from genome assembly GCF_014898765.1 of Herpailurus yagouaroundi. Classification (NCBI taxonomy): domain Eukaryota; kingdom Metazoa; phylum Chordata; class Mammalia; order Carnivora; family Felidae; genus Herpailurus; species Herpailurus yagouaroundi. The sequence continues at coordinate 11,593,218 of NW_024412376.1, read as the reverse complement.
AACTTGGCTATGAGAGGCAAGAGTGCCTTGTTATACTGCTCCCCATGTAGTCTCCACTGACACTTTTAATGGGGGAACTGGTTTTGTTTCTGAGGTATGGTGATGAAAGTCCTGATTCTCCATGAGGAAAGCTCTGATAGCATTCCAGAGGGGAGAGGCAGGGTGCTTCTTTACTACCAGGTAGGAATAGAAGTCCAGACTCCCAGTATAGTCTCCGTTGACACTGTGGGGAGGGGTGGTGGTAGTGAACACCATTATCCCCTGGCAGGGTTGAGCACCCTGGTCAGTACTCAGCCTTTTCTGACACCACCATGGTTGAACAGCGTATGTGTTGGAGTGCCTTGCAACAGCCTGGCAAGGTAGAAATCTAGGCTCTCCATTTGGCCTTTGCTGGCATGGGTGGGAGTGGGGCCACACTTCTTAAAGTGGTGTTTCACTGGAGAAGAGTGATTCTAAATGTTTTCTGTCTTACTAGGCTGCTGTTTTCTGGTTTTGGATAGAGAGAACAAGCTTTTTTTTGAGCTTTTTCATCTGTACTCATTTGTGTTTCTGAGTTGGTGGCTTCTTAGCTCCAGGTCTGTGATATGTGAAGCAAAAAGAAAACCCAGGGAATTCACCACTAGGTTTCTTAGTAACCAAAGTCCCTACATATTTGACCATATTGTCTCCACCTTTCAGGGTCTTTTTTTTTTTTTTTTCATATAATGTTCAGAGTTTTAGTTGTACTTACCAGGAAGGATAGGGAAACGTCTGTCTTTTCCATCTGTCCAGAAGTGGGAATCTCTACTGCAGATTATATCACACGATAGTTTATTTTTCAACATTGTCTTCATGACCCCAATTTTTCTATATTTGAGGTCCATCCCTGGATATATCCAAAGCTAGAGTTTGTTCAACATTTATTTTCTTTTTTTTTTTCAACGTTTATTTATTTTTTGGGGGGGACAGAGAGAGACAGAGCATGAACGGGGGAGGGGCAGAGAGACAGGGAGACACAGAATCGGAAACAGGCTCCAGGCTCTGAGCCATCAGCCCAGAGCCTGAGGCGGGGCTCGAACCCACGGACCGCGAGATCCGTGACCTGGCTGAAGTCGGACGCCCAACCGACTGCACCATCCAGGTGCCCCTCGACATTTATTTTCATATGGGTTTCTCTTCAAATAATGGCTTATACATTTTATACATTTTCAAAGCATTTTTGTAACCCATTTTGCCTTTCTAGCTTTGCTTTCTTTAGCATAAAATTTCTTTCCCCAATGACCAAATTCCTCTGACTTAGTAGAATGCTACCTCTATCTAAAAGTAGCCTCTCTCTTCTGAACTTCTGTATTTGATCTGTTCTTGTGTTCTAGCACCCACACCATCCTTTGTTGTTTCTGTATTTCACATTTACCTTTCTGGACTACACATTCCTTGAAGGTAGAGACAGTTGTGCCTTTTCATCTTTCTATGCTGCATGTACTCACTGGTTAAGTTTTGTTTTGTTTTAAGAGAGAGAGAGAGAGGGGGCACAAGTGAGCGAGGGACAGAGAGAGGAAGAGAGAGAGAGAGAGAGAGAGAGAGAGAGAGAGAGAGAGAAGAGAGAGATAAGCGCACCTCATCCAGGGCTCTTGCTCACTGGATGTGGGGCTCATGTTCACCTGCTGTGGGACTTGAACTCACGAACTGTGTGATCATGACCTGAGCCAAAGTCAGATGCTTAATGACTGAGACACCCAAGACATCCAAAACTCATTATATTATGTGAATGAATCAATAATCTTATCTGACCCCTTACCTTATGTGCTGTGAGGTAGACAAGATTTACTATCTTCTCTACCAAGGGGGTTTCCATGTGCTCCCAATATGTGTATATTTGACTTTGAGGAGATGTGGTAGAATTCAAGGAGAAGGACCTTTGTGGTCAGACAAGTTTGCATTGTAACCTGGCCTCTTACTGTGACCTCAAGTCCTTCAACCTCTTAGAACCTCCTTTTTATCATATGTAAAATGTGGACAATAACACCTGCCTCTCAGGATTGTCCAGGGTTAAATTAAATATTATTTCTTTTATTCTGTCTGTTCACTTTACTTTGTTACTTCATTTTTATTCAGTGTCTCTGCACTAAATAATTTGCCATCACTTGGGAGTTTTATGTAAGGCCTTAAAAAAAACGCTTTTTACTCATTATTTGCTCCCACCTCCACCTGCCCCCATACTCCTTGGAGTAAAAGATGCCAAGCTTTGGGACTCCTCAGCAGCACCTGAGAGGTTCCTGAACCTCACAGATAAGGCCAAATCTTTCTGTATGCTCCCAGAGGGAGAGATAACAATAGCTCTATATACAATGTTACTGTTAAAATGGTGCATTGTAAAATGAATCTCCTTGTAACTGTAAGTGAAAGAACAATATATCTCTTTGGGTTTCTTTCCAAGTGTCCTCTTCCTCATTCAGATATTCTTACGATTGTATCAATTCTTTTCCTACAGTGGAAAATGGGATCAAAGTGAAGGTCTGATTCCCAGAGTGGCATTAATTAGTTGCATTAATTGGTTGCAATAATACATGATTTACTTTTTATTTTATTATCAGGATGCTAGTAAGATCAATTCTTTGGATCGAAGACTGTCTATGGGTTTTTAAATGGTTTGACCTTGAGCATAGGCCTGACGGAAATAGACTCAAGATATAAAAATCTACCTGCCCTCACCCTCTCTCTCAGGAAAGGAGCTGCAATTCATATCCACAGGCAGATCAATACTGTTGTGTCTTCAGCTGTGCACATTTTTCACACAACAATTGTACCCATAGCACTTACGCCTGGGGGAAGTCCTGTAATTCCAACTATTTCTTTGGCCAGTTGAGGAACATAAAACTGTATATTTCCCAGGCAAGGATGTATTCTGGCGCAGAAGGTGAGAGGGTATGTTGGTACCCTATGGCTACTGTATCAAACTATTAAAAACTTGGTAATCTAAAATAACAGAACTTTGTTCTCTTACAATTCTGGAGGTTGGAAGTTTGAAATCTATTAGGGTTGTGCTCCTGTAGGGGCCCTAGCAGAGCCCGTTTCTTGACACTTCCTGCATTCTTGGGCCTGGGGTTGCCTCACCCCAGTCTCTGCTTTCATCTTCACATCATCCTCTCCTCTGTGTGTCTGTGTCTTCCCTTTTGTCCATCTTTTTTTAATGTTTATTTATTTGAGAGAGAGAGACAGAGAGAATGGAGGAAGGGCAAAGAGAGAGGGAGACACAGAACTCGAAGCAGGCTCCAGGCTCTGAGCTGTCAACACAGAGTCTAATAATGCAGGGCTCGAACTCACAAGTGGTGAGATCATGACCTGAGTCAAAGTCGGATGCTTAACCGACTGAACCACCCAAGCGCCCCTCCCTTCTGTCTGTCTGAAATCTACCTCTGCGTTTTTCTTGCGAAAACACCTGTGGCTGGATTTAGGGCCCACCCGAATAACCCTCATTTCAAGATCCTTAATTATATCTGCAAAACCCTTTGTTCCAAATAAGGTTATATTCACAGGTTCCAGATTTGATATAGATATCTTTTGAAGGGTCACTGTTTTACCCCACCACAGAGGACTAAGAATGACTTTAAATTGAATAACTTGTAGATATTTTCTCATTAGCTCCATGCTTTGATGTTTGGGATGCAGCAAGATCTTTGTAGACTGACATACTAGACAGTTCCTGGGAAAGTACACAGTTATGTAACTAATATAAGCACTATAATTCTGATGATTTCTCCAATTCTGACAGTGAAATCTCACTGATTATAAATATTTTGTAATATGTGTGATTTCTAGGACTCAGAGTATGCAAAAAGGAAACCCTTCATTGTTTCCCTTTAATTTCTATCTCAAGCTTCATTTACCTGACTGAAATTCAATCAAGCCACTTCGAAAAACTCAACCTCTTCAGTGATTTCTCAGTCCTTTAAGACTTAAAGTTAGTTAAGGATTTCTCCCACTCTGCTTTCTTCTCTGCAGGATTGATTCTAAATTCTCAGGCATGCCAAAGAGTGTTCTTGTTTTGTTAGCTTTCAAATCCATACTACCTGCACGGAAAACCAGCATCCTTACTTAGTAGCTGTGCAATCTGGGTGCTGCAGATTGGGTTCCCAGGGAGCAGACTATGAGATGTGAGAGATGTTTGCTAAGGAGTGCCTTTAGGGTCAATACTGTTGAAGGGTGGTGTAGGGAGCAGGAGTGGACACAGGAAGATGTCCAACTGAGATGCAGGCTCAGTGACGGCTTTGGTCAACCCCACAGAGAGCTCTGGAGCTAGGAGAGCCTTCAGAGCTGCCCCAAGTTGAGCCCAGATAGCCAGATCTTTATACTGTCGCTGGCTAATCATTGGATGTAAGCTGCCCTGGGAAGAGATGTGATCTCTGGCAAAGCAGCTCTCTGCAGTTGAGGCAGAGTCCCTTAAGGGGCTGACAGTTGAAAGCTAACTGCCAATAGCCACCCAGTAGCTGCAGATCTAGGTGATGCTTTACAGTGTCCACTACAGCCCATTGCGCTGCTTGGAAACACTTTCCCATCTATGCATGGGATGCCAGTGTACTTCTCCTCCTGGGGGAAGTGTATAAGGGGAATGTTTCTGGGAGGAACTACAACACTACTTCTGAACTGGCCTCCGGGCCATGCTGACACTCATCATCTCCCTCTTCTGCTCTCCGTCCTAGATTACCCTCAAACTCAGCTAGCACCTTTGCTGGTCCCAGTGGCTACCCTGGTGGCATAACACAGACTCTCACCTCTAAGGGGGTCTGAGCCCTTGTTACCAAATCCCACTCAGGCTGGGATTCCTGCACTTGTCCATTTTCGTTCGTTCTTTCTTTTTTTTCTTTCATTTTTTCAAGTTTTTATTTAAATTCCAGTTAGTTAATATACAGTGTAATATAGTTTCAGGTGTAGAATTTAGTGATTCATCACTCACATACAACACCCAGTGCTCATCACAAGTGCCCTTCTTAATGCCTATCACCCATCTAGCCCACCCCGCCTCCCCAGTAACCCTCAGTTTTTTCTCTGTAACTAAGAGTCTGGTTTGCCTCTCTTGTTTTCCTTTTCCCCCTATATTCATTTGTTTTATTTTCTAAATTCCACATATGAGTGAAATCATATGATATTTGTCTTTCTCTGACTGACTTATAATTCACTTAGCATAATACTCTAGCTCCATCCATGGCATTGCAAATGGCAAGGTTTCATTCTTTTTGATGGCTAATATTCCGTTGTGTATACACACACACACACACACACACACACACACACACACGACATCGTCTATATCCATTCATCAGTTGAAGGACATTTGGGCTCTTTCCATAGTTTGGGTGTTGTTAATAAGGCTGCTATAAACATCAGAGTGCATGTATCCCTTTGAATCAGTATTTTTGTATCCTTTGAGTAAATAACTAGTAGTGCAATTGCTGGATTGTAGGGTTTTATTTTTAACTTTTTGAGGAATATCCGTACTGTTTTCCAGAGTGGCTGCACCAGTTTGCATTCCCACCAACAGTGTAAGAGGGTTCCCCTTTCTCCACATCCTTGCCAACATCTGTGTTTCCTGTGTTTGTTTCCTGTGTGTTGTTTCCTGTGTTTCCTGTGTTCGGGGTCTTTTGTGCTTCCACACAAATTTTAGGATTGTTTGTTCTAGCTCTGTGAAAAATGCTGGTGGTATTTTGATAGGGATTGCATTAAATGTGTAGATTGCTGTGGGTAGGATAGACATTTAAAAACGTTTGTTCTTCCAATCTCACATCTGTCAGAATGGCTAAAATGTTTTCAATCCATGAGCATGGAATGTCTTTCCATTTCTTTGTGTCATCTTGACTTGTTTTTTTATCAGTGTTTTATATTTTTCAGAGTACAGATCTTTGATCACTTTGGCTGAGTTTATTTCTAGGTATCTTAAGGTTTTTGGTACAACTGTAAATGGGATTGATTCCTTTATTTCTTTTTCTGCTGCTTCATTTTTGGTGTATAGAAATGCAACAGATTTCTGTACATTGATTTTGTATCCTGTGACTTTACTGAATTTGTGTATCAGTTCTAGCAATTTTTTGGTGGAGTCTTTTGTGTTTTCTACATAGAATATCATGTCATCTATAAATAGTGACAGTTTGATTTCTTCCTTGCTGATTTGGATATCTTTTATTTCTTTTTTTTCAATATATGAAATTTATTGTCAAATTGGTTTCCATACAACACCCAGTGCTCATCCCAAAAGGTGCCCTCCTCAATGCCCATCACCCACCCTCCCCTCCCTCCCACCCCCCATCAACCCTCAGTTTGTTCTCAGTTTTTAAGAGTCTCTTATGCTTTGGCTCTCTCCCACTCTAACCTCTTTTTTTTTTTCCTTCCCCTCCCCCATGGGTTTCTGTTAAGTTTCCCAGGATCCACCTAAGAGTGAAAACATATGGTATCTGTCTTTCTCTGTATGGCTTATTTCACTTAGCATCACACTCTCCAGTTCCATCCACGTTGCTACAAAGAGCCATATTTCATTCTTTCTCATTGCCACGTAGTACTCCATTGTGTATATAAACCACAATTTCTTTATCCATTCATCAGTTGATGGACATTTAAGCTTTTCCCACAATTTGGCTATTGTTGAGAGTGCTGCTATAAACATTGGGGTACAAGTGCCCCTATGCATCAGTACTCCTGTATCCCTTGGGTCAATTCCTAGCAGTGCTATTGCTGGGTCATAGGGTAGGTCTATTTTTAATTTTTTGAGGAAGCTCCACACTGTTTTCCAGAGTGGCTGCACCAATTTGCATTCCCACCAACAGTGCAAGAGGGTTCCCGTTTCTCCACATCCTCCCCAGCATCTATAGTCTCCTGATTTGTTCATTTTGGCCACTCTGACTGGCGTGAGGTGATATCTTCAGTGTGATTTTGATTTGTATTTCCCTGATGAGGAGCGACGCCGAGCATCCTTTCATGTGCTGTTGGCCATCCGGGTGTCTTCTTTAGAGAAATGTCTATTCATGTCTTCTGCCCATTTCTTCACTGGGTTATTTGTTTTTCGGGTGTGGAGTTTGGTGAGCTCTTTATAGATTTTGGATACTAGCCCTTTGTCCAATATGTCATTTGCAAATATCTTTTCCCATTCCGTTGGTTGCCTTTTAGTTTTGTTGGTTGTTTCCTTTGCTGTGCAGAAGCTTTTTATCTTCATAAGGTCCCAGTAGTTCATTTTTGCTTTTAATTCCCTTGCCTTTGGGGATGTGTCAAGTAAGAAATTGCTACAGCTGAGGTCAGAGAGGTCTCTTCCTGCTTCTTTTATTTCTTTTTGTTGTCTAATTGCTGAGGCTAGGACTTCCAGTGCTCTGATAAATAATAGTGGTGAGAATGGACATCCCTGTTATATTCCTGACTGTAGAGGAAAAGCTCACAGTTTTTCCCCATTGAGGATCATATTAGCTGTGGGTCTTTTGTATGGCTTTTATGATGGTGAGGTATGTTCCCTGTATCCCTACTTTGTTGAGGGTTTTAATCAAGAATGGATAATGTACTTTGTCAGATGCTTTTTTTCTGCATCTATTGAGAAGTTCATATGGTTCTTATTCTTTCTTTTATTAATATGGTGTATTACACTGATTGATTTGTGAATATTGAACCACCTTTGCAATGCAAAAATAAATTCCCCTTGATCGTGGTGAATGATTCTTTTAATGTATGTTGGATTCAATTTGTTAGTATTTTGTTGAGAAATTTTGCATTCATGTTCATTGGGGATATTGGCCTTTAGTTTTCTTTTTTAGTGGAGTCTTTGTCTGGTTTTGGGATCAGGGTAAATGTTGGCCTCGTAGAATGAGTTTGGAAGTTTTCTTTCATTTCTATTTTTTGGAATAGTTTGAGAAAAATAGGTATTAACAGCTCTTTAAATGTTTGGTAGAATACCCCTGTGAAGCCATCTGGCCCTGGACTTTTGTTTGTTGGGAGGTTTTTGATTACTGATTCAATTTCTTTGCTGGTTATTGGTCTGTTCAAGTTTTCTGTTTCTTCCTATTTCAGCTTTGGTAGTTTATATGTTTCTGGGAATCTATCCATTTGTTCTAGATTACCCAATTTGTTGGCATATAATTTTTCATAATATTCTCTTATAATTTGTTTGTATTTCTGTGGTGGTGTTTGTTATTTCTCCTCTGTTATTAGTGATTTTATTTATTTGGGTTCTTTCTCTTTTATTTTTGATGAGTCTGGTTAGGAGTTTTTTAATTTTATTAATTTTTTCAAAGAACCAGCTCCTGGTTTCATTGATCTGTTATACTGTTTTTTTTTTTTTTTAGTTTCTATATCATTTATTTCTACTCTAATCTTTACTATTTCCTTTCTTCTGCTGGCTTTAGGCTTCAGTTGTTGCTCTTTCTCTAGCTCTTTAGGTGTAAGGTTAGGTTATATATTTGAGATTTTTCTTGCTTCTTGAGGTAGACCTGTATTGCTATATATGTCCCTCTTATGACTGTTTTGCTGCATCCCAAAGGTTTTTGACTCATATTTTAATTTTCATTTATTTCCATGTATTTAAAAAATTTCTGGTTTAATTTCTTGGTTGACCCATTCATTCTTTTTTTTTATTTAAAAAATTTTTTTTAATGTTTATTTATTTTTGAGAGTGAGAGAGATAGAACACAAATGGGGAAGGGGCAGAGAGAGAGAGGGAGACACAGACTCTGAAGCAGGCTCCAGGCTCTCAGCTGTCAGCATAAAGCCTGATGTATGGCTTGAACTCACAAACTGCAAAATCACAACCTGAGCCAAAAATCGGATGCTAAACTGACTGAGCCACCCAGGCACCCCACCCCCATTCATTCTTTAGTAGGATGTTCTTTAACCTCCATGTATTTGTGGCCTTTCCATTTTTTTTCTAGTTTCATAGCATTGTGGTCAGAAAATATGCATGGTATGATCTCAATCCTTTTGTACTTGTTGGGGCCTTATTTGTGACTTAGTATGTGATCTATTCTGAGAACGTTCCCTGTGCATTCAAAAAGAATGTGTTTTCTGCTGCTTTAGGAAGAAATGTTCTGAATATATCTGTTAAGTGCATCTCGTCCAGAGTGTCATTCAAAGCCCTTGTTTCCTTGTTGATTTTCTGCTTAGAATATCTGTTCCCTGATGTAAATGGGGTATTAAAGTTCCCCACTGTTATTGTATTATTATCAATGAGTTTCTTTATGTTTGTGATTAATTGATTGATATATTTGGGTGTTTTAAGTTGGGGACATAAATATTTATAATTGTTAGATCTTCTTGTTGGATAAACCCCTTTATTAAGATGTAGTGCCCTTCTTCATCTCTTGTTACAATCTTTGGTTTAAAACCTGATTTGTCTGATATAAATATGGCTACTCTGGTTTTCTTTTGACATCCATTTGCATGATAAATATTTCTCCATCGTCTCATTTTCAATCTGCAGATGTCTTTAGGTCTAAAATGAATCTCTTGGAGTGCCTGGGTGGCTCAGTCAGTTAAGCGTCCTACTTTGGCTCAGGTCATGATTTCACAGTTCATGAGATCGAGCCCCACATCAGGCTCTGTGCTGACAGTTCAGAGCCTGGAGCCTGCTTCCAATTCTGTGTCTCCCTCTCTCTCTCTGCTCCTCCCCCACTCACTCTCTGTCTCTCTTTCTCAAAAAGAAATAAACATTAAAAAAAATTTTTTTTAATGAATCTCTTGTAGGCAGCAAATAGGTGGGCCTTGGTTTTTTTAAATCCATTTTGACAGCTTATGTCTTTTGATTGAAGCATTTAGTCCGTTTAAATTCAGAGTAATGATATGAATTTAGTGCCATTTAATTACTTGTTTTGTCATTGTCTCTGGATATTTTCTCTGTTCTTTCTAGTATTTGTTGCTTTTGGTCTTTCTTTTCCACTCAAAGAGTCCCCTTTAGTATTTTGTGTAGGGCTGGTTTAGTGGTCGTAAACTACTTTAGTTTTTCTTTGTCTGGGAACTCTTTATCTCTTCTTCTATTCTGAATGATAGCTTTGTTGGATACAGTATTCATTCAGCACACATGATATATCATGCCACTCCCTTCTGGCATGTCAAGTTTCTGTGGACAGATCTGTTTCTAGCCTCACTGGTCTTCCCCTACAAGCTAGGGACTTCTTTTGTCTTGCTGATTTTAGGATTTTTTTTTTAATCTCTATATTTTGCAAATTTAATTGCAATATGTCTTGGCATTGGCCTGCTTTTATTGATTTTGATAGGAATTCTCTGTGCCTCCTGGATTTGGAAGTCTGTTTCCTTCCCCAGATTGGGGAAGTTTTCAGCTATAATTTCCTCAAATAAATCTTCTGCCCCCTTTTCTCTCTTTTCTTCTTCTGAGACCCCTATAACACAAATGTTATTACATTCCATGGAGTCATTGAGTTCCCTGAGTCTACTTTCATGATCCAAGATTTTCTTTCCCTCTTTTGATCAACTTCATTATTTTCTATAATTCTATCTTCTATATTACTTATTCATTCCTCATTGTGGTCAGTTTTGTATCACGGTTATTGCATTTTTCATTTTGGCCTGATTGGTTTTAAGCTCTTTTATCTCTGTGGTAAGGGTATCTCTGATGCCTCCTATGCTTTTCTCAAGTCTAGCTAGTATTAAGATTGTTGCTTTAAATCAATCTAGGTATGTTGGATTAGGCATATTACTTATATCTGTTTTGATTAGATCCCTGGCCATGACCTTTTCTTGTTCTCTTTTGGGATGAATTTCTCTGTCTTTGCATCTTATCTAGGTCTCTGTATTCTTCTCTGTGTTAGGAAAGCCTGTTATGTTTCCTGATCCTGAGAGTAATGGGTTTATGAAGAAGAAGTTATATAATATCCACGCTTATAGGTTATATAATGCCTAGCACTTCAGGAAGTGTCTCTGGTGTATGTTGTGTGCATTCTGCTATTGTGTTATTGCTGCTCTATTCCTCAGGTCAGTCCTCTGCAGAGTTTATCCTTGCTGATGGTGGGGAATGTTTGGATCATGGCCAGAGTATGGTGTGTTTTAACTAGGTGTGCTCTGGTATAATTGTTAAAAGAGATATGATACTATTTCCACTAGAGTTGAAACTTTGGAGAATTCTATGGTCAGTAGACATGTTGCATGTGGGAGTTTGTGCTGGTCTTCTGGGGGAAGGGACCCACTGCACTGGTTCTTAGGCACACTTGCCCAAGAAAAGCATTGCCAGGATAGTACAGGGGGGTGGGAATGGGTTTAGTGTAAGCAGATTAAGCAGCCAACGTTGGCACTATCCTGTTTACTGAAATTAATTTATGCTGAGGGGCAGGGGAGGGAAATGGTGCTAGCCAGCTCCTTTGTCCCTGGAGAGGCAATGCCACCTCTCTCAGATGTGCTCCAAGAAGGAGGAATCTTCTCTCCAAGTGCATCTCAGACGATCCTCAGACGATTATGCCCTCTGCCCCCAGGTTATTTGCCTGCCTTCTCTACAGGAGCACTGCAGCACCTTCAGGGCTCTACACCAGGACTTCTAAAACTATAGCTTTTAAGCCCCGCTGGTTGCAAAAACTCATAAAAATCAGCCCCTCTTATTTTCCCAGTCAATGACTTTGTGGAAGTGTTTTCCTTGTGTGATCCTTTGTGCACTCCTCTCTCCTTTCTCTCTTTTCTCTCTCCATGACCAGGGCTCTCTCCCCTCTGCAGCACCCACAATCCATTTCTCCCCCAAAACATGTCTCCACACCTCCTACCTTCCATGATGTGGCCTCTTTTCTCCCTCTAGGTGTGCAGTTTGTTCTGTCAGTCCTCAGTTTCATTTGTTGGGTATTTAGAATGATTTGTTATTTATCTAGCTGTGTTCAAAGGAAAAGCAAGCCCAGGGTCCTTCTACTACTCCGTCACCTTAGCTCCCACCCACACTTGTCCATTTTCTATCCAAACTGAACAAAGGAAATGCACCCAAATGGATCCTTTCTCCCTCCATTTTATCACAGCAGACATATCCTACTAATGATCAGTGTCATTTAGCCTGCCAGACCAAAACCAGATAAGAACACCACAAAAAAGAAAATTACAGGCTAATTAATGTCTCTGATGAATATAGATGCAAAATCCTAACAAAATATTAGCAAACTGAATTCAACAATACATTAAATAGCTCATACACCATGATCAAGTGAAATTTATTCCAGGGATGCAAAGATGGTTCAACAAATCAATCAACATGATGTACTACATTAGCAACAAAATGAAGGATAAAAATCACATGATCATCTCAATATATGAAGAAAAGCATTTGACAAAATTCAACATTCATTTATGATAAAAACTCAACAAAATGGATACATAGGAATGTACCTCAAGATAATAAAGACCATATATGATAAGCCCACAGCTAACATGCAAAATGGTGAAAAGCTGAAAGCTTTTCCTCTAGTTAGGAACAAGACAAGGATGCCCACTCTCACTACTTTTATTTAACACAGTATTAGAAAGCCTCATCAGAGAAATTAAGCAAGAAAAAGAAATAAAAGGCATCCAAATCAGAAAGGATGGCATGATTTACAGATGATATGGTTTTATATATAGAAATCCATAAAAACTCCATGAAAAAACTGTCAGAACTATTCAACAAATTCATAGTATAGTCACAGGATACAAAATCAATATATAAAATCTACTGTTTCTATACACTAACACTGAGCCATCTATCAGAAAGAGAAATTAAGAAAACAATCTTAATTGCATCAAAAAGAATAAAATACCCATTTGAACGGCTGAAGCAAGATGCGTCAGAGTCAGAGTGGTGATCATGGCCCTGGGGGTGGCAAAAAGGATGACAAGGACAAGAAAAAGAAATATGAACTTCCTGGGGCGCCTGGGTGGCTCAGTGGGTTAAGTGTCTGACTTCAGCTCAGGTCATGATCTCGCAGTTCATGAGTTCAATTCCCACATCAGGCTCTGTGCTGACAGCTCAGAGCCTGGAGCCTGATTCGGATTCTGTGTCTCCCTCCCGACTCATGCTCTCTCTCTCTCTCAAAAATAAATAAACATAAAAAAGAAATAGGAACGTTCTGTACCAACTAGAGCGGGGAAAAAGAAGAGGGAAACAAAGGGACCAGATGCTGCCAGCAAGCTGCCACTGGTGACACCTCACACTCTGCTGGTTAAAATTACTGAAGTTAGAATTAAAGACTGTCTTCTCATGGAGGAAGAATTCATTAGAATTCAGGAACAAATGAAGCCTTTAGAAGAAAAGCAAGAGGAGGAAAGATCAAAAGTGGGTGATCTGAGGGGGACCCCAAAGTCGGTAGGAACGTTGGAAGGGATCATTGATGACAACCATGTGGATCATCGTGTCCATATCTGTGGGCTCAGAACACTATGTCAAGCATTCTTTACTTTGTAGACAAGGATCTGCTGGAACCAGGCTGCTGGTCCTTCTCAACCACAAGATGCATGCCATCATAGGGGTGCTCATGGATGACACGGATCCCTTGGTCACAGTAATGAAGTTAGAAAAGGTCCCCCAGGAAATCTATGCTGATATTGTGGGTTGGACAACCAAATCCAAGAAATTAAGGATCTGTGGAGCTTCCTCTCACTCATCCTGAATATTATGAAGAGATGGGTATAAAGCCCCCATTCTCTAAGGTCCACCTGGCACAAGTAAAACCTTATTAGCCAAAGCAGTAACAAACCAAACCTTAGTCACTGCCCTAAGAGTGGTTGGCTCTGAACTTATTCAGAAGTACCTAGGTGATGGGCCCAAACTTGTTTGGGAATTGTTTCAAGTTGCAGAACACGTGCCATCCATTGTGTTTATTGATGAAATTGATGCTATTGGAACAAAAAGATAGGACTCAAATTCTGGTGGTGAGAGAGAAATTTAATGAACAATGTTGGAACTGTGGAACCAGTTGGATGGATTTGATTCAAGGAGTGATGTGAAAGTTATCATAGCCACAAACTGAATAGAAACTTTGGATCCAGCACTTATCAGACCAGGCAACATTGACAGGACAAATGAGTTCCCGGCCAGATGAAAAGATTATGAAGCACATCTTTCAGATCCAGATAAGCAGGATGACGCTGGCTGATGATGTAACCCTGGATGACTTGATCATGGCTAAAGATGACCTCTCTGGGGCCGGCATCAAGGCAATCTGTACAGAAGCTGGTCTGATGGCCTTGAGAGAACATAGAATGAAAGTAGCAAATGAAGACTTCAAAAAATCTAAAGAAACTGTTCTTTATAAAAAACAAGAAGGTACCCCTGAGGGGCTCTACCTGTAGCAACCACATTTGCCTTCAAGGAAGTGGTCGGGAGTGTTCCGACTCTTTAGAGGGATGAGGTTGGGGAAGTTGTCCAGAGGAACCCATGTTCCAGTTGATCTTTCTTAGCAAAACCTCCTGTGTACATTTCTAAGTGTTGTGTGTAGAATGCCCACTAGGCTGCCTTCATCTGTTGGCCACGTGCAGTGCCCTCCCCCCAATAAAGCGAGCTCCTCCTAAAATAAATAAATAAATAAATAAATAAATAAATAAATAAAACCTAAGAATAAATTTAACCAAGGAGATGAAAAACCTATACACTGAAAATTATAAGACATTGATGAAAGAAATTGAAGAAGACACACATAAATGGAAAGATATTCCATGCTTATGGATCAGAAAAATTAATATTGTTAATATATCTATGTTACTCAAAGCAATCTACAGATTCAGTGCAATCTCTATCAAAATTCCAAAAGCATTTTACACAGAACTGGAACAATCTTATAATTTATATGAAACGAGAAAAGACCCCAAATAGATAATGAAATCTTGGGTAACAAAACGGGAGGCATCATGATACCTGTTTTTGAACTAAATGACACAACTATAGTAATGAAAACTGTATGATATTGGCAGAAAAACAGACACATAGATCAACTGAACAGAATAGAAAAACCTCGAAATAACCCACATAGATATGGTCAATTAATTTACAATAAAGGGGCCAAGATACAATACGGAAGGACAGTTTCTTCAAAAAATGATGTTGGGAAAACTGAACATCCACATGCAAAAGTATAAGACTAGACTATCTTACATCATATACAAAAATTAACTCAAAATGGACTAAACACTTGAATGTAAGACCAGAAACCATAAAATTTTTAGAAGAAAACAAAGGCAGTAGACTCCTTGACATTGGTCTTAGAGATGATTTTTTGAATCTGACTTTAAAAGCAAAAGGCAACAAAAGCAAAAGTACAGTTAACTCTGAACTGCATGGGTCCACTTACACATGGATTTTTTTCAATAAACACAGTACAGTACTATAAATGTATTTTCTCTTTCTTATGATTTTCTTTTATTAAAATGTTTATTTTCAGAGACAGAGAGAGAGAGAGAGAGAGCAAGCACACATTGGAGAGGGACAGAGAGAGAGGGAGAGAGAGAGAATCCTAAGCAGGCTTCACACTGTCAGCAGAGAGCCTGACATGGGGCTCGATCTCACGATCCATGAAATCATGACCTGAGCCAAAATCAAGAGTTGGTTGCTTAACTACTGAGCCACCCAGGTGCCCTCTTTCTTATGATTTTCTTTTCTCTAGCTTTATTATAAAAATATAGTATACATGTATACAAACATACAAAGTAAGTATTAATCAGCTATTTATGTTATCATTAAGGCTTCCACTCAACAGTAGGCTGTTAGTAGTTACATTTTTGGGGACCAAAAAAATCCACACATGGATGGATTTTCTACTGTGTAGGGTGTCAGCGCCCTAACCTCCACATTGTTCAAACTCAGCTGTGAACAAGTGTAGCTATATCAAACAAAAATCTTCTGAACAGCAAAAGAAACCATCCATAAAATGAGGAGGCAACCTACTAAATGGCAGAAGATATTTGCAAATAATATATCTGATAAAGGTTAATATCCAAAATGTATAAAGAACTCATACAATTCAATCACAAACAACAACAACAACAACAACAACAAACAATCCCAAACAATTAAAAATTGGGCAGAGGATCTGAATAGTCATTTTTCTGAAGAAGACACACATATTACAAACATGCACATAAAAAGATGCTCAACATCACTAATCATCAGAGAAATGCAAATCAAAACCACAATGAGATATTACTTCATACTTATTAGAATGGCTAATATCAAGAAAATAAGAAATAACAAGTATTGGTGAGGATATGGGGAAAGGGACCTCTTGGACATTGTTGGTGGAAATATAAATTGATGCAGCCACTATAGAAAATAAAAAAGTTGCTGGGGCGCCTGGGTGGCTCAGTCGGTTTAGCGTCCGACTTTGGCTCAGGTCACGATCTCGCGGTCCGTGAGTTCGAGCCCCGCGTCGGGCTCTGGGCTGACAGCTCAGAGCCTGGAGCCTGCTTCCGGTTCTGTGTCTCCCTCTCTCTCTGCCCCTCCCCCGTTCATGCTCTGTCTCTCTCTGTCTCAAAAATAAACAAACGTTAAAAAAAAAATTAAAAAAAAATAAAAAAAGAAAATAAAAAAGTTGCAAATACAACTAGCATATGATCCAACAATTCCACTTCTAGGTATTTATCCAAAGAAAATTAAAACAGTAATTCAAAAAGATATATGCACCCTTCTGACCTTTGCAGCCAACATTATTTACAGTAGCCAAGATATGGAAACAACCTAATTGTTCACTAACGAATGAGTGGATAAAGAAGATTCCATATGGGGCGCCTGGGTGGCGCAGTCGGTTGAGCGTCCGACTTCAGCCAGGTCACGATCTCGCGGTCCGTGAGTTCGAGCCCCGCGTCGGGCTCTGGGCTGATGGCTCAGAGCCTGGAGCCTGTTTCCGATTCTGTGTCTCCCTCTCTCTCTGCCCCTCCCCCGTTCATGCTCTGTCTCTCTCTGTCGCAAAAATAAATAAACGTTGAAGAAAAAAAAAATTTAAAAAAATAAAAAATAAAAAAAAGAAGATTCCATATGATGGAATACTACTTAGCCATAAAAAGTTACATCTTGCCATTTGAAACAACATGGGTGAACCTAGAAGGTATTATGCTAAGTGAAGTAAGTCAAACAGAGAAAGAAAAATGCCATATGACTTTGCTTATATGTGGTCTAAAAAAACAAATGAGAAATCAAAACTCATAAATACTGAGAACAGAATGGTGGTTGGCAGAGGGGACCCTGAGGGTTAGGGAGTATGTGAAATGGGTGAAGACAGTCAAGAGATACAAACTTCCATTTATAGAATAAATAAGTCATGGGATGTAATGCTCAGTATGGTGACTGTAGTCAATAATATTGTATTGCATATTTGCAAGTTGCCAGGAGAGTAAATCTTAAATGTTCTAGTCACAAAAAAATTTTGTGACTTTGAATAACAATGGATGTAACTAGACTTACTGTGGTGATTATTTTGCAGTGAATACAGTTATAGAATCATTATGTTGTACACCTGAAATGAATATAATGTTATGTGTCAATTGTACCTAAAAACATAATAGCCCTGCCAGACTGGTGTCTCCCCTTCTTCCCTGGTGGTCCTTTGGCTCAAGTTGCTGAGGTACACAGGTGGCAGTCACAGCTTAAATTTGAAGGGATTTTTGCTATGTCTCCTGGAAGAGGTGTTCTCCCTTTGGGAACCAGGAGTTGAAGAGTCCAGAGTTGTGAGGACAGGAAGCACAAATTCCCTATGTGGTTTACTGAATGCGGTGGTAAGTGATGTCACTCCTTGGTTCCCAAGCCATGTATTCTTTCTTTGGGGGTACAGACCCATATAAGGGTTTTGATTAAAAGTGGGTAATGCTTTGGGGGCACCCCATCATCTGAAATTATTACTGTCCAGCTTTGGTATCCAATTTGCCATTAATACCAGGCCCTATTCCCAGCAGAGTGTAATCACTGGGCACTGTTCCCTCTAATCCTGTCAGGTGGCCTGAGTAGTTTCCTCACTTGTGTGCACTATCAATGCTTTGCTGAATACTTGTGGGAGACCCTCTGCAGAGCTCCAGAGTTCTCTTCCTATACAGCTCTGTGTCCTACAAACTCTAGCCTCCTTGGCCTCTCTAGATTCTCTGATCTGTCTTTCCAATTTAGGAGGTCTGCTAGGTTTTATCTGATCCCCCACCCTTCACCATGACTTGGAAACTGTCCCAAGGCCTTATCTGGGGCAATTGTAGGGCTTACCTGTCTATTTCCTATCTCGGAGAGCACTCCTTCCCTACCTGATGTCCACTGTCTTGAAAATCATTTTTCATGTATTTTGTCCAGTTTTTTTGTTGTTTCAGAAGGAACAGAGGTCTGTGTAACTCTCAGTGTGTGAAGAATTTAACTGGGGTTTTGTAAACCTCAATGTTCTCTCCAGTTTCTCCATCACTCCTTTTCCATGGGAGCAATGTCAGCCTGGGATTTCCTGGCCTGCAAAGCAAAGGCTCACAGTTTAAAATAATAGCAGGACAATAACAAACAAAAACAAATATTCCTTAATGACATCTTTCCTGAGGAAGAGATGCAGAAGATTCTGTTGATTTCTAAACCCTATTTATTCTTGGTTTTGTTTTGTGGGGGAAATTGTCCAACCACACACGTGAGGAACAAAATTGCCCAATTTCAGGAACTTCAAGTGTACCTAAGGAGAGTCCATTGTGCCCCCTGAAGCTCTCTCCTCTCAGTAAGATCAATTTCTGCTTGCTTTAATATATAGAGAGTTTAGTTTTTGTTTGTGTATTTTGATCTTTATAGCCCAGTGTCAGTCTCTGTAGTATTGCAGGCACTTTCCTACATGCCTCACTGATGCAGGGGAGAGAGAGAAAACTGGCCTGGCTCCTGGTGGGGCTCCCATAAACCCTGTTCTCTGTGGGCATCACAGGGAAAGCAGAGGCTAGAACCCTGAGCATTTGACCCCTTACAACATCTCTGGCTGTTTATAACCTATTCTGTGGCATTGAACTGACATAGAAGTGAAAGCCCAGCTTCTTTAAACTAACACTGTAGGAGAATGAGTGCTTTAAGTGGACTTCACTGAGGTGCACTGAAGATTCATTTTGGTTGATCTCCAAATAGCTCAGGGAAAAAATTCAACATTCAGCTAAAATGGAGGCAGAAGCCTCCTATCTTACTCCTATATTGCTATCATATAGTAAGAACTTAGAGGATATAGAATGAATCCGAAACTTTATTAAAAATTTAAAATTCTAGGGACACCTGGGTGGCTCAATGGTTGAGCATCTGACTTGTGATTTCAGCTCAGGTCATGATCTCATGGTTCATGGGATTGAACTCCGCCTGGGGCTCTGTGCTGTCAGCACAGAGCCTGCTTGGGATTCTCTCTCTCCCTCTCCCTGTGCCTCTCCCCCCTCCTCAAAATAATAAATCAACATTTAAAAACTTTTAAAATCTAAAGTTCCACTTATAGTGAAAAACATGCATTTATTGTGTGTGGCCTCAAACAGCCATATTAAAAATTCTTGGCATTTTGATTAAACACACATATGTACCTTGCACCATTACAATTGCACACAACAATTTAGTTTTTGAAAATATATTGTTTAGATACATCACAAGTTCTGTTAAACATAAGTACTCACTTTCAAATCTGATACTCAAGATGTGTAATTTGCCTGTACACAGGTAAGCTGATGGTTCAATATGCTTTAGTTGGAGGTACAACAGATCAGTTGCTGAAGTTTCCCAGTAGTGTCCATCTTGTACTTTGATGACACCCATAGAATGCTTAAGGGCACTGAAGTTTAGGAGATAAAGGCCAGTGTGTGTTCACTTACCTGCTGAATCAAACTCATGCATAACACAATAAATAGTACTTAAAACCTTCTTTAAATTACTATTTCCAGATCTGCCCCAACCACAGACTGTTCTTGCTTTGGGAACAGAAAAGAGAGACACCTGTTGAGCATATTTCTTTTTCTTTGTAGTGTTCCATTGAAGAAAAAGACTAAATTAGTTTGCTTTCTTTCCTGAATGATGGCAATTTCAGGAAATCCTGGAACAAATTGTTTCCAACTCAATGAATCCAGGTGATTTTCTTTTTTATTGTGGTGGACATTGGCTTAGTCTAAGCAGATGGACCCATATGCAAAAAAGTCTCTGTATATCTGATCTAGGTCTTATATACAAGCCCTACTAAGCATTTGCAAATACTTTTTGGCTATATTTGACTGTTTAATTATACTTAGTTTAAATTATACTTAGTACAGTTTGGAAATTTCTTACAAAACTAAACATACTCTCACCATATGATATGCAACAATCACTCCATGGTATTTAGTCAAAGGAGTTGAAAACTCATGTCTACACAGGTATCTGCACACAGATATGTAAAAGTGCTTTATTCACAACTGCCAAAACTTGAAAGCAACCAAGATGTCTTTTGGTAGGTGAATAGATAATAACCTGTGGTACATCTAGACAATGGAATATTATTTAGTGCTAAAAAGAAATGAGCTATTAAGCCATGAATAGATATGGAGGAAACTTAAATGTATATTACTGAAAGAAGCCAATCTGAAAAGTATACATACTCTATGTGATTCCAACCATATGGTATTCTGGAAAGGCAAAGCTATGGAAACAGGTAAAAAGATCAGTGATTGCCAGGGATTAGCAAGAGGGAGGGATGAATAGATAAAACAGAGGATTTTCAGGGCAATAAATACTGTAATGATGGATATATGTCAGTATATATGATGGTCCAAACTCATAAAATGTACAACACCAAGAGTACACCCTAATGTAAACTGTGTACTTTGGGTGATCAGTGTGGCTTATGTGTGCCAATGGAGGTTCATCAATTGTAACAACTGTACCATTCTGTTGGTGTACCACTCCCCATAATAAGGGAGGCTGTGCATGTGTGGGATTGCTCTGCCCTTTTCCCTCAGTTTTCCTGTGAACCTAAAACTGCTCTAAAAAATAAAGACTATTTGAAAAAGATACTTAATAGTGAAATGAAGGATATTCCTACTGTTAAACACCTAATCAAAACTCCTCTTTCAATAATCTGATTAAACTATGGAATGCTAATGCAAGTTATTTTATAGAAACACTTGAAGGGGGAAAAAATCAAATGATAGTTATAAATAACATTTTAAAGGGAGATAAGTTGATCAGCCTCTGAAGGTTAGTGTTTCCTACACTGTCATCTTGCTCCCCCACTGGGATGTGGCTGGACCATGACATTGAATTTATTACTTTTGTGTTTTTTTCAATACTGTTGGAATTTTCCACATCATCTTCCTCGCAGACTGAGTATGCTCTCATATTCTGTTAAGAGCAGGATTAGCCCCAAATGACTAGTGTATTAGTTTGCTTAGGCTGCCCTTTTATAGTACCAGAGACTAGGTGGCTTCAACAACAGAAATTTATTGTCTCAGAGTTCTGGAGGCTGAAAGTCCAAAATCAAGGTGTGGGCAGGCGGGCCTCTCTCCTTGGCTTGATGATGGCTGTCTTCTTTGTATGTCTTTAGTTGGTCTTCCCTCTGTGTGTGTCTGTGTCCTCTATCTATCTATCTATCTATCATCTATCTAATCTACCTAGTTTTTAAAGTTTATTTATTTTGAGAGAGAGAGAGAGTGAGCAGGGGAGGGGCAGGGAGAGAGGGAGGGAGAGAGAGAATCCAAAGTAGACTCTGTGTTGACAGCAAGGAGCCCAATATGGGCTCAAATCATGAACTGTGAGATTATGACCTGAGTTGAAACCAAGAGTTAGACACAGGCGCCCCCTAATCTCTTATAAAGGCACCAGTCATTGGCGTAAGGCCCACTCTGATGACCTCTTTCACCTTAATTACACCTTTAAAGACTCCGGCACCTTTTGGGATGAGCACTGGGTGTTGTATGGAAACCAATTTGACAATAAATTTCATATATAAAAATAAATAAATAAATAAATAAAGACTCCATCTCCAAATGTAGTCACATTCAGAGGTAATATAAAGCTCTTTTTTTTTTTAAACGTTTATTTATTTTTTTGAGAAGAGAGAGACAGAGCATGAGCGGGGGAGGAGAGAGAAAGAGGGAGACACAGAATCTGAAACAGGCTCCAGGCTCTGAGCTGTCAGCACAGTCGGACGCGGGGCTCGAACTCACTGACCACGAGATCATGACCTGAGCCGAAGTCGGATGCTTAACCAACTGAGCCACCCAGGTGCCCCCACATTCAGAGGTAATAGGGTTAGAACTTCAACATATGAATTTTGGGAAGATACAGTTCAGCCCACCACAGTTAGGTTCTGACCCAAGCTAAAGGTCTATGGGGTGTGCTTGGAGAGTTCATGACCACTCTGTGTTGTAGTCAATTTTTCTGAGAAGGTACCCTTTTGTTTGTTTGTTTGTTTGTTTACAGATGAGACAACTTGTTTTTGGATGTGTTTACCCAAGAGTCTACAACTACATGTTTGCAGTGATAAATATGGAAACTGAGAAGTTTGCTGAGCTGGTCCCATCTCCACATTCATCCAGGCAGATGGCACATGCATCATACCCATCTCCTTTCTGGAAATTACCTAGACAACGCCTCTTAAGATGATCTTTATAAAATATTTCTTCTAGTTGGATGTTTGTCCTGGAAAAATTGTGTGAATATGAAAATGAGTGTCAGGATGAGATGAATTAATTAAAAAGAAGGAAGAATTCCAGAAGTCAGCTTAATTCTGGAACTGAATCAATGTCACTTCTTTCTTCATATGTGAATTCATCTTTCATAGAGTTATCTGATACTTTCCCAACAAAGGCAGATGGAATGTCACCTTTTCCCCCAAAACACATTATGTGGATTCCATACTAATTACTTCAACAGTATCAATACTGTGAACTATGGCTGCTTTGTATCCTGTTCTCTGTGTATTTAAAATCTTAATATCAAAATTACCCTTGATAGAACTGGGCAGAGAAATACAAGATGAGCTTAGAGCATCTTGAAAGCAGGGAAGTAAGGAAGTTCTCACTAAAGAAATAAGAAAGTAAGGAAATCGTAAGGAAGGAAGAGAGATGGAGAGAGAGAAATAGAAATTGGAGGTTGGGGGAAGAGTGGTGGGGAAAAACAGAGGGAAAAAAGGAAAGAAAGAAGGAAGGAAAGAAAGAAAGAAAGAAAGAAAGAAAGAAAGAGAAAGACAGAAAAAGAAAGAAAGAAGGGATGAAGGATGGGGGAGTGTCAAAGGGACACAGGAGCCAACCGAAAGAACTCCCAATGGCCAAAGTTAGAAAATTTTGAACAATAACAAAAAATGATAGTAATGGATTATAACACAAAGAATAAAGTAACTATCCATTAATCTATACTGATATAAATGACTAAAGAAATAAATGGAGGAGAAGGGACAAATCTTCCTTAAAGAGAATACCAAATTATATATGTGGATTCTCCTCCTTCCAGGAGGTGGGTCTTAATTCCCCTACTCTTGAATGTGAGCTAGACTTGGTGATTCACTTCCAAAAAATTGAGTGTAGAAAGGGAAAAGTCAGTAACTTTACAGTGGAGAATCCTCGTGGGCATGACCTTAACCAAATGATCAAGGTCAACATCACCAGTGATAAATTGTGTTGATGTGTATTTTTTGACTTGAAATGATGAGAACAGCACTTTATATCTGTGGCATTCTTGCCAAACCCATAACCCCAGTCTAATAATGAGAAAACACCAGACAATGAGGGCAGACATTAATGGGAAAACTAGTGAAGTTCACATAGTGTCTGTAGTTCAATTAATAGTATTGTACTAGTGTTAATTTCTTAGTTTTGACACATGTACCATGGTTATGTAACGTGTTAACATTAGGGGAAGTTGGATCAAGGGCATATAGGAACCCTGAACTATCTTTGCAACTTTCTGTAAATTGAAAATTATTCCAAAATAAAAATTTAATTTAAAAAGTTACACATGAAAAGCTGCTCAACATCACTCATCATGAGGGAAACACAAATCAAAACCACAATGAACAATCCCCTCACACCTGTCTGAATGACTAATTTCAAAAAAAAAAAATAACAAGTGAAGGATGTGAAGAAAAGAGAAACTTCATGCAGTTGGTGGGAATGTAAATTGGTGCAGTCACTGTGGAAAACAGTATGGAGGTCTCTCAAAAAATTAGAGATAGATCACCATAGAATCCAGCGATTTCACTGGATTTCCAAAGAAAATGAAAACACTAACTTGAAAAGATATTTGTATCTCCATGTTCACTGCAGCATGATTTACAATAGCCCAGATATGGAAACAACCTAAGTGTCTATCAATGGATGAATGGATAAAGAAGAAGTGATACACACAAACACAGATACTCTGAACTGTCATTCAACCATTAAAAAAAATGACATCTTGCCATTTGCTACAAAATGGATGGACTGTGAGGGTATTATGCTAAGTGAAATAAATCAGACAAAGAAAGACAAATACCGTATGATCTCACTTACATGTGGAATCTAAAAAACAAAACAAAAACCAAGTTCATAGATATAGAGAACAGATTGGTGGTTGCCAGAATTGAGGGGTAGAGGGAGAGAGAAATAGGTGAAGGAGGTCCAAAGGTACAAACTTGTAGTTACAAAAGAAATGTCATGGGGATATGATGTACAGCATGGAAACTATGGTTAATAATACATGTTGCACATTTGAAAGTTGCTAAGAGAGTAAATCTTAAAAGTTCTCATCAAAAGAAAAAATGTATTATGTATGGCCACAGATGTTAACTTACTGTGGTGATTATTTGCAATATATACAAATATTGAATCGTTATGTTGTATACCTAAAACTACTATAATGTAATACCTCAAGTTTAAAACAATCCAGGGAAGGATAAAAAATTATAATCATTTTTCTAATTAACTCAATGACTATCCTAGTGTTTTTTCAGTGGTGAAGGTGTTGTAAGCTTCTTCTCTGGTTCTAAATTAATCTCTGGTTCAAGCCTTTAGCCTAAAGTCTATAACCAAATCTTGCTTAGGGACATCAAATGTCTAAGGTGCATTTTCAAAACTACACTAAATATGTAAAAATATCTCCATCTAAGGTCAATAGGTTTGAGAATACAAGGGGCCAAACAGCCATAATGGCCTGTATCTCAGTGGGCAATAGCATTAACATTGCCAGAGGGATAGACCCAGAACACAAATAAGGTTGCTTGGCCATATAGCTACAGGAGGAATCTCTGCCAGGACTTCAGGATAAGTGTCCACACTCTTTGCCACAGCCTCAAGAGCAAGCCTACAAATGAATATTATTATATTTTTGTTGTCAAAAGTTTCGAACTCAAATTCTAAAAGTATAACACTCTAGTGAAGGAGTAATAATATTGCCTCACACTTAGCAACTACATTCTTGCTGTTATTGCTATGCTATTTGCAACACCAAATAAGTGCTGGCTTTTAATGGCACATCAAAAAAATATAATTAATCCTTTTGTGGTGAGCCCTTATAGACATTTCCCCTTTTGAAGCCAACATTGTGGCTGGATCAGCTCTCGTGGTTCCCGTGATTGCAAGACATACCTCAGCAACAACGACGAGGAAACTTTGAAAACACAAGGTACTCTGGAAGACACCTGGGGTCTCATCACCTTGCTGAGCCCTGCAGGACCCTCCAAAGGGCCCACACCTGTGCCTCATGACAGAGCAAGCACATGGATGCCAGCTGGCCAGAGAGCCAGGCACCCTCATTTGGGAATAGCAACACTCAACCAAGACAGGGACCAACATATTTTGGATTTTTTTCCCCTAGAAAAAGCAAATTATGTCATGGAAAGTTCTAAAATACATGATAGCCATTTCCATGCAGTATACTTTGCTACAAAATAACCCCATGTGCTTAGAAACAAGAACTCGGGCTTAAAAAAAAAAAAAAAAGCAGATCACAGACCTTGTGAATGAAGCCCTACCCTATCTCAGTGCTTATAGCAGCATCCTGGTCGCTGTTAAGCCTCACAGGGAGGAGGAGAAGGTGGTTTGTCCTGGGCTCTAAGAGGAGGAGGTGATGGCAGGAGCCCAGGTGAGTGCACATGGCCACGATGTTTAACATGGTAGGGCATGGGGTCCCTCCATCCTGCACAGTGTGATGTGTGACGGTACACCTGTTGAAATGTTGCTTCCTCCAGATCTGATCCCGGAACTCTGCAGGATGGCTCTCAGAAAGTCCTGTTCCAGAACAGAGGTATTTCTTAAAATAAGATGTGTGTTCTAAGTGGCTTGACCACCAGCCCAGAGGCTAGTGCACGGCAGAAAATAGTTTAGTGTTTTAATTATCATATTTTCTAGAAGTAACTCGATACCTAGGGGTCCTAGCTTGGGGTGAATCAAAAAGCCCTCCATCTTTACCTGCAGGCAGCATTCTCCAGTGAGTATGTTTACACAACTTTTGTTTAATATGTCTGTTTCTCTAGATCCCAAACTATAGGGAATTGTTTTCTTAAAGAATTCTTATGAAGTCTGTTGTTTTCAGTTTGATGAGTAAACAAAAAAAATGTGTTTTGGGTACCCCATTTTTCTCTATCATGTTCTTAATGACTTCATATATTTTATATTCTTTGTACCTGAATCAAAGATGATTAATCATGGATATTATAGCACATAATTTGGGAGTTTTACTCTCTTAAGAAATTTTTGAGAGCCCAGAAACAGAACCACGTGTGTATGGGAATTTCTTAATATTGCAAGTTTGGAGGTCTAAAGTTTGTTTTGCACTCATGGACTCTTAAGGGTAGGCCTGGTTTTTTTTTTTTTTTTTCTATTTGCAATAGAGTTCTAAAATATTATCATTTCAATGTGTAACCAATGTAAAAAATTAAGATATTCTAGCTTCTTTTCTTACTGAGTCTTTGAAATCTGGTGTTTATTTTACACTTCCGGTACATCTAAACCTGACCATTTTGACTAGCCCCATTTCTGGTGTTCACCACCTAAATGAGGCTTGCCTAGTTGTAGACGTAATTCTCAAACATGCCTTGTTTGTTTGCTTCCTCACCCTCAAGTCTGTCTTTCAACTTGATGGGAATCACCTGGCAACTGTGTTACGCTAGAGTGGTTAGTGGTGGAGTAGATGGTGGCAGTCCTAATCTGATTTGGCTGTAGTGCTGATTCCCTCTGTGTAATTAAGGAACCTGGGTGTACTAGTGAAGCTTTTAGGGTTTAGATTCTTGGTTCAGCTTTTCTGACCCAAAATTTTATGCTACTTCCTCGTCTCTGTTCTCAAACCAACTGTTGTCACCTGTGCTCAACTCTTCCTCATAATCCTTGCTGAATGCAGCAAATAAACCCCGACACGTGCTAGCACTCCAACTTGTCCAACCATTTTCCTTATGACGATCGTCTCCAGTGGGCATTTGGTCTACCTTCCAAGTTATCCCAGATGACAGTTTCACCAATGGTTTACCAAATGTTGGTTTGGCCTATGAAATCTATTTCCTGGTAGCTTGCCCTCAATTGCTAAGCTACGGTTATATATTTTGGTTTTAGTATGGCAGCACCCCACTTCAGACCAGGAATTTCTGATAAGGGATAATGTTAGATGCTCTTAGCAGTCCCCCCAAATTTCCATGGTTTTACATGATCAAAGTTCATTTTTTTCTCGTATAATAATCCAGCTGGTGGGAATGAGGCTCTGTCTTGTGGATCCCAAATCCCCTAAGGCCTAATAATTCTCTGCTTTCAGCCAGAATGGGGGAAAAAAGGGAGTGTAGGTAAAGTATGAGTACTTAAAAGCCTTGGCCTGAAATTGACGCATTGCTCACATTTCATTGATTAGAAAATAATCCCCTGGCCACATGACCAGCAAGGGAAGCTGGAAAGGGTAATCTTGGTACCCAGGAAGAAAAGGAGAGCTTGGGTTTTGTTGAGTGGTAGCCATCCTTACCATATGAGTGAAGTTGGCATTTAACATCCCTTTGCATACTTTTTTTTTTTTTTTAAGAGAGAGAGGGCAAAAGTGGGGGAGAGGGACAGAGAGAAAGAGAGAGAATCTTAAGCAGGCTCCACGCTCATCATGGAGCCCGATGTCAGTCTCCATCTCATGACCTGAGCTGAAATCAAGACTCAAATGCTTAACTAACTGAGCTACCCAGGCACCCTTCTTTTTCATACATTTCTTGTCTGGTGTTTGGTATTGAAGGTTAGATTTGATTGTCCTAGTCCTAAAAAGATATAAATTGGGAGTAGTAGTTCTTTTTTTGAAAGAATTTGGGGAAGACTAAAATTTACCCATTTTTTAAATGATTGGTAGATTTTTCCACTCAAGTGCTTTGCTTCTTTGTAGAAAGAGTTTTAACCATTGATTCAGTTTGTTAAGTGGTTATGGAATGATTCAGGTTTTCTATTCTTATTAATTTTGGTAGGCTCTACTTTTTAAAGAAATTGATCCATTTCTTTTTTTTTTATGTTTATTTTTGAGAGAGACAGACAGACAGATACAGAGTGTGAGCAGAGAAAGGGAGGCACAGAATCCAAAGCAGACTCCAGGCTCTGAGCTGTCAGCACAGAGCCTGATGTGGGGCTTGAACCCACAAGCTGCAGGCTGATGACCTGAGCTGAAGTTGGACGCTTAACCAACTGAGCCACCCAGGCACCCCAGAAATTGATCCATTTCAATGAATTTTTCAATGAACTTGATAAATATGCTCACAATATACACTCCATGTCTTCTTTTATTTCTGCAGCATTTGGAAGTGTTTCCATTTTCATTTCTAGTATTTATCTACCTCTTTTAGGAATGTAGTTGAGGTTGTTCTCCAGCAAGACCAGGGTATAAACCAGGAAAGGTGAAAACATGGAATTGATGGCCTCTAACCCTGGAGGGAAGGGCAGGAATCCTGGGAGACAACTGTGTGATGGCCTCTGAAAGTCTCAGCCCACAAAGGAGAAGAGGAGTAAGGGTGGTCTTCAGGAAAAAAAGAGGGAGGCAGTTCACTGAATGGAGAGTATGACTAAAAGTTTTGGGGGAAAGGCAGATCATTAAAGAAAATGAACTGAGAAAATATAAGGGATAAAACTGCACAAGAAACATATAAGCCAACATAAAATGTGACATAATTATAAGGAATTAATGGAGTGTAAAAATAGAGAACCTTATCTTTCCTCCATGCTAGAGATACTGTCTTTCAAGTGGACCGGTGTCATAAAATTGAATCCACAGAGGAATCAATGTAATTCTAACAATGCCATGCAGCCCAGCATGGGAAAATATTTGTATAACCATAATAATAAAATGCTTTTATGGATTTCAACTTAGAGAGTGCGTAGGGATGGGCAAACACTTCATTGAAGGACAGAAGTAGAGTTTAATAAGCCTTGAAAAATATTCTAAAAAGTAAAAACTACAGTTATTCTCATAATGTACATCTTTATACATATGTCCCATTATTTCTTTAGGATGAGTTTCCAGGGGCTGGGTGTCTGCAAATATGGGTGTACATTTAGAATTAATACACTCTCCTTAGAATTAAATCACCCACGGGGCGCCTGGGTGGCGCAGTCGGTTAAGCGTCCGACTTCAGCCAGGTCACGATCTCGCGGTCCGGGAGTTCGAGCCCTGCGTCGGGCTCTGGGCTGATGGCTCAGAGCCTGGACCCTGTTTCTGATTCTGTGTCTCCCTCTCTCTCTGCCCCTCCCCCGTTCATGCTCTGTCTCTCTCTGTCCCAAAAAAATAAATAAACGTTAAAAAAAAAAAAAAAAAGAATTAAATCACCCTCTGGAAAAGTGTACCAATTCATAGTCTCTAGGATGTCTCCCCGATCCTATCTGCTTCAGTTCTAGGAAATCCTCAGAGCTTCTGGCCTGTTTATGGTATCCTTCTCTGTTTTCCAGCCTTGCTACAGTTAGTTCCCTGTCTATTACTATTTAGTGGAACCTTTCAAAGTATTTTTGCATCAGGCGGGAGTTGGAGCATGTGTCCTCAAATTACCATCTTGAAAGCAGGAGGCCCCTGCCAGCTTTTTAAATGTAAATTTTTTTTTTCTTCCTGATTATAAAAGTAATGCATGCTCATTGTAGAAACAGTGTGAAGTGAAGAGAAAACACCTGAGCTTTCGAAAAGGCCTAGAAGTAGGAGCATACTGGCCAGGGCAGTCTGTTCTGTGGAGAGTGGTGAAGAGCCTTTTTGGTGTCTCATCTGCTGGGGCAGGGAAAGGAAAAAAAACCACCTCTTTCTCCCTCTTGTTTGCCAAAAATATTAAGAGACCAAGATCATCTGGTTTTGCCTGGTAATTTTCCCAGTGGAAGCAGCAAGGCTTTATTTTGGTATCTTCCTGTGATCATTGGTGCTCCTACAATTGGGTTTGCCCCAATGTCTTTCTTTGGCCTCCCTGTACTCCCGAACAGTGAGCCCCATACCCTGGAACCCTGCTGACTGTGCCTGTTCCTTCCTGCAGCAAGATCATTCAGCTGGTTCATTTAGAACTGCTAATGACTTAAAAATCTATATGAAACGTATGTTACATCAGGCTGTGCCTGATGGATTGCCACCACCACAGGGAGAAAAGGAACTCTGCTAAACCAGTTAGATCCAGACCTGATTGGTAAAGAACCAGATGTCCTCAGGGGCTCGGGCACCCCTTGGAAATCTGGTGGAACTTGACCTGAAATTCTTTCCACAGCCTTGGATTTTCAGTTTCCATACACTTCCTGTCTTTGTTCTCTTGTGGTTTTCTTCTCTGTTCCCACTTCACATCAGCAACCTCTATTCACAGACATCTGACACATTCAGTAAGTGAAGTTTCATAGGGAGAGACCATTTCCAGCACCACTCACCTCCAACCTTGTCTTTTGTCTTTACTCTCCCTCACCCCCCATGCCTCCCTACCCTCACACCTGCCCAACCACCCATATGCAGGGCCTTAGAAAGGGCGACCCATCCAGGCTCCCAACCATTCACATTACACTAGATTGCCTATCCCCAACCCACTGAAATCACAGGGAATTAAAATGTCTCCATCTTGTTTTTTTTTTTACTTTATTATTTGAAGAGAATGCTCTTATGTGATGGTTGGTTTTATATGTCACCTTGGCTGGGCTACTGCACTTACTTATTTAATCAATCACTGATCTAGGTGTCTCTGTGAAGATATTTCACAGATGTGGTTAACATCTACAATCAGTTGACTTTAAGGAGACCCTCGATATGGGTGCACCCCATCCCATCAGTTGGAGGCTTTAAGACAAAACACTGAGGTTTTTCCTGACAGGAAGTTCTGCCTCAAGACTGGAACGTTAACTCCTGTTGGAGGTGCCAGCCTGCCATCCTGCCCTACACATTTTGGACTTGCCAGACTCCACAATCATGCAACTCAATTTCTTTTTCTTTTCTTTTCTTTTTTTTCATTTATTTATTTTTGAGAGACAGAGCACAAGTGGGGAGGGGCAGAGAGAAGGAGACAGAATCCAAAGCAGGCTCCAGGCTCTGAGCTGTCAGCACAGAGCCCGACACTGGGCTCAAACTCACAAACTGTGAGATCATGACTTGAGCTGAAGTCGGACGTTTCACTGACTGAGCCACCCAGGCGCCCCCATACAACCTGATTTCTTAAAAATACATCTCTTTACACACCCACACACACCTATATGAATATTTCTTGTATAAATGTATATCTTCTATCTATCTGTTTTTTCTTATTGGTTTTATACACATCCTATTGATTCTATTTTTTTGGAGAACCCTGACAGATATACCTTGTGTATTTGTTGCAGTTCATAACTGAAGCATATTTAGTATAGACAATTACAAATCAGAGGAAAAATCTTACCAGCAATTTTACCACCATCAGAAAATAATCACTATTAACCTTTGAAGAGCTATGTGTAGGTGTACATATTTCAAAAAGGTGTATTTTACACTTTTAAAAAACATGTTTATTTTTATTTTGCAAGAAAGTGAATGCGGGATGGGGCAGAGGGAGAGAGAGAAAATCCCAAAGAGTCTCCATGCAGAGACTGACACGGGTCTCAATCTCCTGTACTGTGAGATCATGCCCTGAGCAGAAACCAGGACTCAGATGCTTAACTGACTGAGCCACCCAGGGGTCCCTACACATTTTTATAAATAGCTTTCCCACTTAATATATTATGAATAGCTTTCTATGTCATTAGGTACAGAGATACATAATTTTAAATGGTTGCCAAATATTACATTGCTGGCTTTACTGGAGTTTCTTTAATCCTTCTAGTATTGGAAGATTACATTGTCGATTTTCATTATTATAAACAACGTTGTAAAAAAAACATCCTTGCACATATATCTTTGTGCCCTTGGTCTATGATTTCTAAAGGAAAAATTGTCCTGGCCACCCTCTCATGCTCCCACACACCCATACCCCCTGAGGATATTTTCTATAAAACAGTGATCTGCTTGGGCTGTTGACCTAAGTGGGACTCATACATTGTTAGAGCTGGAAAGACCTTACAGATCTGGTCAAGCCTCATCATTTTCTCATAAATGAAGGCCATGAGAGGGGATGTAATTCCCCAATGTTACAAAGCCAGCTGAGCACTACTGATCAGGGCCCAGAACCTAAATTTCACTAAATCTGTGCTTTAAGATGAATTGAGTGCATTCCCTTCAATTGGTGGATTTTATCTCTGCAGAGCACTACACCCTGTTTAGGTAATGTCCTTCAGTTGTGTGAAAGTCAACATTCAGGGAAAATGTCTTTAGCATTTTGCCCCAGGGAAGCCAGCCCAGTGAAAGACGAAAGAGAAAAACTCAAGTTCTCAATTTCTGGAGGACCTAACTTCTGTGACTGTTTGATTAGGTAAACTATCCTGCAGGCAAGATAGTGGCTGCTGCTAAATCAATGTGCACAGTAATTATTCATGACAATAAAATATCCTTTTTATTAGGCAAAAAAGTTTTTACATTATAAAAATAACATATGGTCTTGAAAGCCAGGCATTTTGAAGAGTAGGAAGAAAACAAATTTTCTGTAGTCCTATCATCTAAAGATGTTAATATTTTAGTTAATTTATTTCTAGTTTTTGTGTGTTTGTAATTTCTATAATATGAAGTTATAGTCTATGTAGATTTTTTTCCTTACTGTCACATTGTAAACATTGCCTTTGTTATTATATAGTCTTCATAAATATAATTTTAATAACTGCATAATAACATTAATGTGCCAGTGTAGCATTCCCCTATTATTGGACACGTGGTTGTTTCTACTCTTACACTGCAGGAGATAGAGACGGGGACAGAAAAAGGTCCTCCAAAGGATGTATAGGTTGGTAATGGTGGAAATGGTATTTCAAGGTTAACGTGTATTGGTAGCCCTAGGCTGCACTTCTGTTCAATAGACAGTAATAACTAGAAATAAGATAACCAGGATAATTCTAACCTGACATTATTCTTAGAGTCTTGAGCACCTGTTTGAAGGAGGGACTCTTAACATTCCTATTCAATCTAAGGATTTAAAAAAATGATCACTTGTCCTGTACATTAAATTTTCAAGATTCTTTATAGGCTGATAAAGTCCTTACAGCCCCATTTTGTAAAACTGTCCTCTGCAAACGAATTGCCTGGGAAATATGTTAACATTTAGACTCCTGAGCTCACCTGTAGAAAGTCTGATTTGGGATTAAGATGGGAGCTGAGGATATGCATTCTTATTCAGCACTTCAGGTGCTTCTAATACAGGTTAGACATCCGCCCACCTCAAGGAATTATGATGCTTGTTAGTGGAGTATCTTCTGCGAGATGGATAGGTACATGTCCCACATGTTCAAGTCCATTCACCCACAGAATATTTCTCCCATGCCTCAGCAGTTAGCGATGAATCAGATCTTTCCCCCCATACAAATGCAACTTATCCTTAATTGCAGCTGACATTTTACATCAAGATTAAGTTATAAATGATAGCAGGTATTACTGACTATCCCTTCTGTGGTAGGTATAAATCTAAACATTTTTTCTTAGTTTCAGTTTATTAAAAGGGAGAATTAGACCCTTTGTTTCACAAAATTCACCATAGTCTTCTATTGGACTCTTTTCAAGCAACGATTATGCTTTGACTAGATCTTAGAGTGGTGCACACTGTAAATATCTGTCTTTCCTATGAGCCCCCAGATTACATGAAGACAGAACTGTGGCCAATTATAACAGAGCAATGCTCTGTAGCACAGTCCAAAATAGACTTGTCCATCTTACTGAAGTCACAGCAGTAGGAGACATGAAATGTAACCCATAGTTCAGGGCCTTACTAACAGATATGGCCAACTGGGCTAAAAACAATGGCCATTAAGAAAAAATGGACTCAACAACAAAAAGACAATTCTAAAAAATGGGCATGGGGCGCCTGGGTGGCTCAGTTGGCTGGGCGTCCGACTTCGGCTCAGGTCACGATCTCACAGCCCGTGAGTTCGAGCCCCGCATCAGGCTCTGGGCTGATGGCTCGGAGCCTGGAGCCTACTTCCGATTCTGTGTCTCCCTCTCTCTCTGCCCCTCTCCCGTTCATGCTCTGTCTCTCTCTGTCTCAAAAATAAATAAACGTTAAAAAAAAAATAAAAAAAAAAATGGGCAAAGGGCTTGGGTAGACATCTGTCCAAATGGACAATAAATACATGAAAAAATGTTTAGCATCATTATTCATTAGGGAAATCCAGATCAAAATCACAATGAGATACCATTTTATACCCCCTAAAATGGCTATAGTGATTATCATCATCATTATTATAAAGAACTTAAGTATTGGTGAGGATGTGGAGAAATTGTAACCCATTGCTGGTGGGAATGTAAAATGGTATATATAGCCTCTGTGGAAAATGATTTGGCAGTTCCTCAAAAAAGGTAGAACCACCACATAACCCAGCAATTACACTCTTAGGTGTATGCCCAGAAGAATTGAAAACAGACCCTGAAACAGATACCTGTTTACCAATGTTCACGGCGGCATTATTTACAGTAGCTCAAAGTTGAAAACAAGTGTCTGTTAACAAATGAGTGGCTAAACAACAAATGGTATATACATCCAACTGAAAACACTGCGTCATAAAAAGGAATGTAGTTCTGGTACATGCTTCATGTGGGTGAACCTCAAAAGCATTATGCTAAGTGAAAGCAGGCAATAATAAAAGACCACCTATCAGGGGCGCCTGGGTGGCGCAGTCGGTTAAGCGTCCGACTTCAGCCAGGTCACGATCTCGCGGTCCGTGAGTTCGAGCCCCGCGTCAGGCTCTGGGCTGATGGCTCGGAGCCTGGAGCCTACTTCCGATTCTGTGTCTCCCTCTCTCTCTGCCCCTCCCCTGTTCATGCTCTGCCTCTCTCTGTCCCAAAAATAAATAAAAAACGTTGAAAAAAATTAAAAAAAAAAAAAAAAGACCACCTATCATATGATTCCATTTATATAAAATGTCCGGAATGGGCAAATCAGTAGAGAGACAAAATAACTGAGGGCTGGTGGGGGGGTGGGTATGGTAGGGGGATAAGTAAGATATTCGGGTTTCTGTTTGTGGAGATGAAAACATTCTAAAATTGATCGTGGCGATGGATGTGCAATTCTGTGAATATGTTGAAAAGCATCGAATTGTACATTTTAAATGTGTGAAATGTACGGTATATATATTTCAACAAGCTGCTTTAAAAAAGGAAGAAAAACTGGCATAAATACATTTATAGCTTAAATTCCAGGGGCGCCTGGGTGGCTCAGTCGGTTAGGTATCCGACTTTGGCTGGGGCCATGATCTCGTGGTTCGTGGGTTCAAGCCCAGCATCAGGCTCTGTGCTGGCAGCTCGGAGCCTGGTTCGGATACTGTGACTCCCTCTCTCTGCCTCTCCCCCACTTGTACTCTGTCTGTCTCTCAAAAATAAACATTAAAAAAAAATTAAAAAAGAAAAAGGCTTATAGCTTATATTCCAGATTCAGAGGGATTTAAAAAAATCAGGATAACTATAGACATGGAACTCTGCTCATAATTTTATTTAAAAAAATTTTTTTAAACATTTATTTCTTATTGATAGAGATAGAGCATGAGCGTGGGAGGGGTAGAGAGCAGGGGGAGACACAGAATCTGAAGCAGGCTCCAGGCTCTGTGCTGATAGCACAGACACGGGGCTGGAACTCACCAACCATGAGATTATGACCTGAGCCCAAGTCGGATGCTTAGACAACTGAACCACCTAGGCGCCCCAGAACCCTGCTTATAATTTTAAAAGAAAAAGAGACAACAGAATACTTTAAGAAAACAAAACACCCAAAAGCTATGTATTAGTGCACAGCTTGTTGTCCAAAAAACCTACAAGCTGGCATTAAGTTGCAAATTGATATTAGATGATGAAAACTGGAAATATTTTCTTTTGCATTTTGGCTAAAGGTACATGCTCAGGAGAATATTTTCTGACCTCTTCCATATATATACGTGCCTGTGAGTGCACATCTACATGTATTGTGCATATAAATTTATGTATAACCTAAGATGCATGCATATACATGCAAACGCTATGCATGTTTTAGATATTCACATGCAGAGATCTAAAAATTGCTGGCCAGATCCTTTCTTATTCCTTTGTGGCTGAACTTGTTCTCCTTACTTGCATTCTGTGAAGAATGCTCTTGATTATGTGAATAACCATGAGCAACTGATGGGCCTTGTATGGAAACTTCCTATGCACAGCATCTAATCCCTTCTGGGTTCCAGCTCCTGTTTCCCTAATGTCTTTCACAGTCTGGCCAATCCACTTGTTAATTCAACCAAAGAACCGGTGATAAAAGTTTACATCCTGAGACTTTGAATGGAGCCCATTACAGTGGGAAGGAGTGGAAGGAAAAACGTAAGGAGAAAAACAATTTTTCAGAAAAAGATATTTTGCCACATTTTGGTGGTTTGGTTTAAAAGGTTGGAAATGGGGGGCGCCTGGGTGGCGCAGTCGGTTAAGCGTCCGACTTCAGCCAGGTCACGATCTTGCGGTCCGTGAGTTCGAGCCCCGCGTCGGGCTCTGGGCTGATGGCTCAGAGCCTGGAGCCTGTTTCCGATTCTGTGCCTCCCTCTCTCTCTGCCCCTCCCCCGTTCATGCTCTGTCTCTCTCTGTCCCAAAAATAAATAAACGTTGAAAAAAAAATTAAAAAAAAAAAATAAAAGGTTGGAAATGGAGCACACACATTCCAGTAGGTCCCAGGAAGAGCCTGATGTGTGTGAAGAACACTGTGCCTCCTGGCCCAAGAGTTTTTCATGTAGCTGTTCATCTGATCCTTTGTCATAGAGGTATGCACTATTGTTTCCACATGACCTGAAGTATTGTTCTTAAAATCTTTGCCCTTATGATTTTTTAAATAGACTTTCTTTTCTAGAGCAGTTTTAGATTCACCACAAAATTGAGCAGAAAGTTCAAAGTTCCCTTATACCCCCTGCCCCACACACTCACAGCCTTCCTACAACCACCATGCCTTACCAGAATGGTACATTTGTTACAATGAATGGCCAACATTTACACACCATTGTCACCTAGAGACTGTGGTTTACAGTTGGGTTCACTGTCGGTGTTGTTTATTCTATGAGTTTGTCCGTTCTAGTATCATCCAGAATAGTTCCACTGCCCTGACAATCCTCTGTGCTCTACCTGTTTATCCCTTCCTCCCCCCAATCCCTGATATTTTTACTGTCTCCATGGTTTTTGTTTTGTAGATTTAAAAAAAAATTTTTTTTAGTACAAGTATAATGAACATACAATGTTACATTAGTTTCAGGTGTACATCATATTGATTCAACAATTCAATGCATTACTCAATGCTTAAATACAGTAAGTGTGGTTATCTGTCAACAAAATGGTATTACAATATTACTAACTATATTCCCTATGCTGTACTTTTCAGCTCTATGACTTATTTATTTCATAACTGGAAGTTTGTACCTCTTAATCCCCTTTATCTATTTCACCCAACCCCCTACTTACCTTCCCTCTGACAACCATTAGTTCTCTGTATTTAAGAGTCTGTTTATTCCCTTTTTTAGATTCCACATATAAGTAAAATGGTATGGAACTATTTTGCTCTTATTTCACGTAGCCTGATAGCCTCTAGGTCCATCATGTTGTTACAAATGGGAAGACCTCATTCTTTTTTAGTGCTGAGTAATATTCTATTACATGTATATACCACATCTAATTTATCTTTTCATCTGTCAATGGACATTTGAGTTGCTTCAATAACTTGGTTATTGTAAATAACTCTGCAAAAACATAAGGGTACACATATATTTTTGAATTAGTGTTTTCTTTTTCATTGGGTAAATAACAATAGTGGAATTACCAGGTTGTATGGTAGATCTATTTGTAATTTTTTGAGGAAACTTCGTATTGTTTTCCACAGTGGAAATTTACATTCCCACCAACAGTGCACCAGGGTTCTTTGTTCTCCAAAATTTCACCAACACTTGTTGTTTCTTGTTTTTTTTATTCTAACCATTCTTACAGGTGTGAAGTGCTATCTCATTATAGTTCTGATTTGCATTTCCCTGACAATTAGCGATGTTGAACATCTTTTAGTGTGTCCATTGGACATCCATATGTCTTTTTGGAAAGATATCTATTCAGGTCCTCTGCCCATTTTTAATCAGGTTATTTGTTTTTCTGGTGTTGAGTTCTATAAACTCTTTGTATATTTTGGATATTAACCCCTCATTGAGTGTATCATTTGCAAATATATTCTCCCATTCAGTAGGGTTGCCTTGTTGTTTGTTGATGGTTTCCTTTACTGTGCAAAAGCCTTTTATTTTGGTGTAGTCCCAATAGTTTATTTTTGCTTTAATTTCCCTTGCCTCAGGAGATCTATCAAGAAAAAATGTTGCTAAGGCCAATGTCAAAGAAATTACTGCCTAAGTTTTATGGTTTCAGGTCTTACATTTAGGTCTT
This sequence comes from Herpailurus yagouaroundi, assembly GCF_014898765.1. NCBI lineage: Eukaryota > Metazoa > Chordata > Mammalia > Carnivora > Felidae > Herpailurus > Herpailurus yagouaroundi. The sequence continues at coordinate 11,554,445 of NW_024412376.1, read as the reverse complement.
TAATCCTTTTGGAGTTTTCTTTTGCAGAAGATGGGAAAAAATGGTCCAATTTCATTCTTTTGCATGTAGCTGTCGTTTCCCAGCACCATTCATTGAAGAGACTTTTTTTTTTTTTGCCATTGTTTATTCTTGCTTCCTTTGTCATAGATTAATTGACCATATAAGCATAGGTTTATTTTTGGGTTCTCTATTCTGTTCTATTGATCTCTGTGTCTATACTTGTGTCCATCTCATACTGTTTTGATTACTACAGCTTTTTAGTATATCTTGAAATCTGGGATTCTAATACCTCTGGTTTTGTTCTTCTTTCTCAAGATTGCTTTGGCTACTCAGGGTCTTTTGAGGTTCCAGACAAATTTTAGTATTATTTATTCTAGTTCCGTGAAAAATATCTGTAGTTTGCTTTGGTAGTATGGATGTTTTAACAATATTAATTCTTCCAATCCATGAGCACAGAATATCTTTTCATTTGTGTCATCTTCAGTTTCTTCAAATAAATTTTCTATCCCCTTTATCTCTCTTTTTTTAAGGATCCCTATAAAGATTTTGGACCATTGTGTTTTGATTTTTCTCCATCTATTTTTTATTTCCTCTTTGATTTCTTGGTTAGCCCATTCATTATTTGGTAACATGTTGCTTAGCCTCCCTGTATTTATGTTCTTTCTGGAGTTTTTCTCATAATTGACTTCCAGTTTCATACCACTGTAGTCAGAAAAGATGCTTGATATGATTTCAATCTTGGATTTCTTGATACTTATTTTGTGAACTACATGTGATCTATCCTGGAGACTATTCCATGTGCACCTGAGAAAATTTGTATTCTGCTAGTTTTGGATGAAATGTTCTGTATACATCATTGTGTTCATCTGGTCTATTGTGTTGTTCAAAGCCACTATGTTCTTGCTGATTTTTCTCCCTTCTGTTGATGTAATTAGGACATTAAAGCCCCCTACTATTATTGTATCACTGTCAATTTCTCTGGTTTTATCTGTTAATCATTTATGTATTCAGGTGCTCCTATGTTGGATGCATAGATATTTATAATTGTTATATCCTATTGTTGGATTGTTCTCTATCATTATGTACTGTCCTTCTTTGTCTCTTGCTGCAGTCTTTAAGTTTATTCATTTTTAGAGAAAGAGACAGTGTGTGCATGCATGTGCGAGCAAGCAGGGAGGGGCAGAGAGAATCCCAAGCAGGCTCGGTGCTGTCAGTGCAGAGTCTAATGTGGGGCTTGAACTCACAAACCATGAGAATGTGACCTGAGCTGAAGTCAGACCCTAACCGACCCAGGCCCCGCTATGGTCTTGTCTTAAAGTCTACTTTGTCTGATACAAATAGCTGGGATTGCTACTCCAGCTTTTTTCTTTTGGGACTTCCATTTTTATGGTATATGATATATGGTATATATTTTTCCAGCCCTTCACTTTTAGTCTTTAAGTGTGAAATGACTCTCTTATAGGCAGCAGGTAGATTTTTTTTTAATCCATTTATGTCTTTTGACTGAAGTATTTAGTTCATTTACATGAAAAGTCATTATTGATAGTTCTGTACTTCTTGCCATTTTGTTACTTGTTGTTTGGTTGTTTTTGTAATTCTTCTTTGTTCCTTTCTTCTTCTCTAGATAGTTTGATAGCTTTCTGTAGTATTATGCTTGGATTCCTTTCTCTTTATATTTTGTGTACTATTATAGGTTTTAGATCTGTGGTTACTATTAGGTTCATATATAACAACCTATGTGGATAGCAGTCTATATGAGGTTGATGGTCACTTATGTTCGAGTACATTCTAAAAGCACTAATTTTTTACCTCCTCCATGTTTTATGTATATGATGTCATTATTTACAACCTTTTGTGTATGCCTTGACTGATTTTGGTAGATATAATTGATTTTACTACTTTTGCATTTTAACTTCCATTCTGGTATTATAAGTGATTAATCTACTACTTTCATTATATGTTTGCATTTACCTATGGAAAATTTTCCTTTCATAATCTTACTTCTAGTTTTCTTTCCCTTCAAAAGTTTTCTTTAACATTTATTGTAAGGCTGGTTTAGTGGTGATGAACTCTTAAATTTTGTTTATTGGGAAACTCTTTATCTCTCCTTCTATTCTGAATTATAAACTTTCTGCACAGAGTAATCTTGGTTGTAGGTTTTTTCCTTTCAGCACTTTGAAAATATCATGCCACTCCCTTCTGGCCTGCAAAGTTTTGCTGCAAAATCAGCTGATAGCCTTGTGGGGTTTCTATTGTATGGAAGTGTTTTCTTTTCACTTGCTGCTTTTTTTTTTAAGTTTATTTATTTATTTTTGAGAGAGAGAGAGAGAGAGAGAGAGAGAGAGCACATGAGTAGGCAAGGGGCAGAGAGAGAGAGAGAGAGAGAATCCCAAGAGAGAGATCCCATGGATGTCATGAACCATGAGATCATGGCCTGAGCCGAGATCAAGAGTTGGACGCTTAACTGACTGAGCCACCCAGGCGCCCCTCTTGCTGCTTTAAAAATTTTCTCTTTGTAATTACTTTTTGCCATTTTAATTATTATGTGTCTTTGTGTGGACCTCCTTGGATTAATCTTGTTAGGGATTCTCTGTGCCTCCTGTATCTGGATGTCTGTTTCCTTCCCCAGGTTAGAAAAGTATTCAGCTATTAATTCTTCAAATATTTTCAGCTCCCACCCCCCACTTCTCTTTCTGGAATCCTTATGATGTGAATGTTATTATACTTGATGATGTCCCAGTTCCCTTACTCTATTTTCATTTTTTAAAAATTATTTTCTTTTCTTTTTTGCTGTTCAGCTTGGTTGCTTTCTGTTACCCTGTCTTCCAGGTCACTGATATGTTTTTCTGCATCCTCTAATCTGCTGTTGATTCCCTCTAGTGTATTTCAAATACTGGTTCTTTATCTGTGACTGATTCTTTTTTATATTTTCTGTTTGTTGATGTTTTCACTGATATCCTTCACTCTTTTTTAAGTCCAATGAGTATCTTTATGACCATTACTTTGAATTCTTTATCAGGCATATTGCTTATCTCTTTTATTCAGTTCTTTTGCTGTCATTTTGTCCTTTTCTTTCATTTGAGACATACTCCTCTCTTCATTTTGTTTAACTCTCTGTGTTTGTTTTTATGTGCTAGGGAGGTCAGCTACATCTCCTGGTTTTGAAAGCAGTGGGCTTATGCATGAGAATTCCAGTGGTGCCCTGTAGCACCATGCCCCTGGTCACTAGAACCAGACACTCCAGAGTGTCATCTACGTGGGCTGCATGGGCCTTACTGTTGTGGCTGAGCTGTGTTTGTCTTCCGTTCTGTCAGCTGCATTGACTACTTTGCCTGCTGTGTGCACACTGGACAGAATTTGGTCCCTGCATTGTTGAGGGTCCTGTCTGAGGCCAACAGGGGCTTATAGGTGGGCAGACTAGCACTCAGACTTGATGTCTGTGTGTAGTCTCTCTACCACAGCTGGAGTCACACTGGACGGCAGGGTGCTTTCCTTACACAGTCAGCTAAAAGGCTTGGCTGCTGCAACTGGGGTTGTGCTGGTGTGTGGTGTTATCTCCACCTCTCTCCTGGGCAGGAGTTACTTTGGAGGTGTACCAACCCCTAATGGGGTTGCTTGCAGGGTATGGCAGCAGAAGTTACTTTGGAGGGATGCCTTGCAAGGCAGGTGGTTAGATGGAACAGGTGCACAGGGGAAAATGGAGGGTAGGCACATCATGCTAGCAAGATATGTGGAGAGCGTTAGCACTGGCTCCCATAAGTGTCTAGCTATCTAGGCTGGAGGGAGGGGAGAAGTCTTCTTAGAGAAGTCTCCTGAAGATCTCTACCCCTCCAGGGCATGTTCAAACTGCTGCCTTTATACTGTGTCTTGGCTAAATTATTTATTATGATTGCTCTTTAAGGGCAAAGTCTGTTTCTTAAGCCCCACTGTTTTTTCAAAGCTGGATATTATTGGGACTTGTCTGCCAGTACTGGTCTCCAGAGCCTGGTGTGGGGTCTGATCCTTTGGCTTCTCCACGCTTGGTTGTGTCCCACTCATTTTAACTGGTTCCCCAGTGTTTAGTTCCAAGTTGTACCTCCACCCCTTCTACCCTTTTCAGTGTGGCCTCTTATCTATGATTAACTGTGGAATGTCTGTTCTGCCTGAGTTTGGGTTACTTTCAGAGCTAGTTACACAGATCTAGCTGTTATCTCATGTGTCCATAGGATGAGGTGAACTCAGGATCCTCCTACTCTCTCATCTTCCCAGAACTCCTTACTGTGTCCATAGATTTGCTTTTCCAGAATGTCATATAGCTGAAATCATACATCATGTAGTCTTTTCAGATTGGCTTCTTTCACTTAATGATATACATTTAAGATTCCTCCATGTCTTTTCATTTCTTTGTAGTGCTGAGTAATAATCTACTGTCTGGATGTATCATAGTTTATTTACCTATTCACTTACTGAAGGGCATCTTGGTTGCTCCCAAGTTCTGGCAATTATGAATAAAGCTGCTATATATATCCATATGTGGGCTTTTGTATGGATGTGTTTTCAACTCCTTTGGATAAAAACCAAGGACAGTGATTGCTGGATTGTATTGTAAGAAAATGTGTAGTTTTGTAAAGAACTATCAAATTGTCCTCCAAAATGGTGTACCATTTTGTACTCTCACCAAGAGTGAATGAGAGTTCCTATTACTCTACATCCTCGCCAGCATTTGGTATTGTCATTGCTCTGGATTTTGGTCATTCTAATAGATATGTCATGGTATCTTATTGTTTTTATTTATTTATTTTTAAAGTGGGCTCTGCACTTAGTGTGTAGCTTGAACTTGCAACCCCAAGAACAAGAGTCACATGCTAGAGCCAACTGAGCCAGCCAGGCACCCCTCATTGTTTTTTTAATGTATAGTTTCTGAATGTCCTATGATGTTGAGTATCTTTTAATATACTTAAATGCCATTTGTATATCTTCTTTGGTGAGGTGTCTGTTCAGATCTCATTCCCTATTCCTGATTGAGTTGTTACTGTTGGATTTTAGGTGGTTTTTTTTTTTTTTTTTTTTTTTTTGGTATAGTTTGGGTAAAAGTCCTTTATCAGATATGTCTTTTAGAAAATTGAAGTATAACTGACATACAATATCCTATTACTTTCATACATATACCATAGTGATTTGATATTTTTATACATTAGGAAATTATCTCTATGACAAGTCTAGTTACCATTTGTCACCATGTAAAGTTATTATAATATTATTGTTTATATTTCCTATGCTGTACATTACATTCCCATAACTTATAAGTGGAAGTTTGTACCTCTTAATGTCCTTCATCTATTGTGCCCATCCCTGGTAACCAACAGTTTGTTTCCTGTATCTTTGAACTTGTTTCTGTTTTGCTTTGGTTTTTTTTGTTTGTTGTTTTTTATATTCCACATAAGTGAAATCATACTATACTTGTCTTTCTATGTCTGATTTATTTCGTATGAATACCCTCTAGGTCTATTCATATTGTCATAAGTGGCAAGATTTCACTTTTCATGGCTGAGTAATGTTCCATTGTGTGTGTGTGTATATGTGTGTACATATAAATAAACACACACACACACACACACACACACATCATGACTTATTCATTCATCTATCAATGAACACTTAGCTTGTTTCCTTATCTTGGCTATTGTAAATAAATCTGCAGTGAACATAGGGATGCATATAGCTCTTCAAGTTGGTATTTTATTTTCTTTGAGTAAATACCCAGAAGTGAAATTGCTGGATTGTAGGGTAGTTCTATTTTTATTTATGTATTTATTTTTTTGAGGAACTCTCACATTATCTCCCATTGTGACTCTATCAATTTACATTCCCACCAATACTGCATGAGGGTTCCTTTTTTCCACATATTTGCCAACAAAGATACTTTTATATACTAGCCATTTTGATAGATGTGAGGTGATCTCACTGTGGTTTGATTTGCATTTCCCTGATTGTTGGTGTTAAACATCTTTCCACATAACTATTAGCCATAGGTAAGTCTTCCTTGAGAAAATGTCTTTCAAGTCCTCTGCCCATTTTGTAATTGGGTTTTTAATTAGTGTTTTTAATAGTAACTTGTGTAAGTTCTTTATGTATTTTGGATATTAACCTCTTATCAGATGTATGATTTGCAAATATCTCTCATTCAGTAGGTTGCCTTCTTTTTTGCTAATAGTTTCCTTCACTGTATAAAAGCTTTTAAGTTTGATTTGATGTAATCTCTTTTTTAAAAATTTGTTTCAGCTTTTTTTGCCCTTGGCCTGAAGAGACTGATGCAAAAAAAAATACTGTTAAGATTGATATCAAAAATCTTACTGCCTATATTTTCTTCTAGGAGATTTATGGTTTCAGGTCTTACATTCAAGTTTTTAACCTATTTTGAATGTATTTTTGTATATGGTACAAGATAATGGTCCAGTTTTATTCTTTTGCATATAGCTGTCCAGTTTTATCAACATCATTTATTGCAGACACTGTATTTTCCGCATGGTATATTCTTGCCACCTTTGACATAGATTAATTGACCATATAAGTATGGATTTATTTCTAGGCTCTCTATTCTCTTGTATTGATCTATGTGTCTATTTTTGTGCCAGTACCATATTGTTTTGTTGACTATAGTTTTACAATATAGTTTGAAATCTTGGAATATGATGCCTCTAGCTTTGTTGGGCTTTCTCCAGATTGCTTTGGCTATTCAGCGTCTTTTGTGGTTCCATACAAATTATGGGATTGTTAGTTCTGTGAAAAAATACTATTGGTGATTTTGATAGGGATTGCACTGAATCTGTAGATTGCTTTGGGTAGTATGGACGTTTTAGCAATATTAATTTTTCCAAACCATGAGCATGGAATATCTTTGCATTTATGTGTGTCTTCTTTAATTTCTTTCATCAATGTCATAACATTTTCAGAGTGTAGGTCTTTTACCTCCTTGGTTAATTTTTTTCTCCTTGGTTAAATTAAAAAAAAATTTTTTTAAAAGAGTGCAAGTTGGGTAGGAACAGAGAGAGAAAGAGAGAGAGAGAGAGAGAGAGAGAAAATCCCAAGCAGACTCCATGCTGTCAGTGTGGAGCCTGACACAGGGCTTGATCTCATGAACCATGAGGTCATAATCTGAGCCAAAATCAAAAGTTGGACACTTAACTAACTGAGCCACCCAGATCCCCCTTTGGTTAAATTTATTCCTGGGTATTTTATCCTTTTTAGTGAGATTCTAAGTGAGACTAGTGACAGTTTTAACTTTGTACTTGCAATTTGCATATATGTTGTTTCTTTTTCTTGCCTAATTGCTATGGGCAGGACTTCTAATACCACATTGAATAAATGTGGTGAAATGAGCATCCTTGCTTTGTTCCTGGTGTTAGAAGAATGGCTGTCAGCTTTTCACCATTAAGTATGATGTTAGCTGTGGGTTTGTCATATATGGTCTTTATTATGTTGAGGTACATTCTACCTATATCCAGTTTTTTTTATCATAAACTGCTGTTGAATTTTGTCAAATGCTTTTTGTACATCTATTGAGGTGATCATATGATTTTTTTCCTTCATTTTGTGAATGTAGTGTATCATATTGATTGATTTGTGAATGTTGAACAATCCCTTCAGTATGTTGTTGAATTTGATTTGCTAACATTTTGTTAAGGATTTTTTTTGTTTGTTTGGTTCTGGACTTCTTTTTTTTTTGAGAGTTTTAAATTACTGATTTAATTATAGTACTTGTAATCTATTCAGATTTTCTTCATGATTTATTCTTAGAAGATTGTGTGTTTCTAGGGATTTATCCATTCTAGGTTTTCCAATTTGTTGGCATATAATTGTTCATAGTAGTCTTATGATCCTTTGTATTTCTGTGGTGTCAGTTGTAACTTCTCTTTCATTTATTTGGGTTCTCTCAATTCCTTAATGAGTCTGCCACTGGAGATAAACAGGTTTATCTCCATTTTGTTCATCTTTTCAAAAAACCAGCTTTTAGTTTTAGTGATCTTTTCTATTGTTTAGTCTCTAATTTATTTCTGCTCTGGTCTTTATTATTTCCTTCTGTCTACTACCTTTGCACTGTGTTTATTCTTCCTTTTGTAGTTCCTTTAGATGTAAAGTTAAATTGTTTATTTGGAATTTTTCTTGTTTCTTGAAGTAGGCCTGAATTTCCCTCTTAGAACTGCTTTTGTTGTGTGCCACAGGTTTTGGGAAGTTGTGTTTCCATTTTTATTTGTCTCAAGGCAATTTTTCACTTCCTCCTTGATTTCTAGATTGATCTATTGGTTCTTTTTTTTTTTTTTAATTAAAAAAATTTTTTTGTAACATTTATTTATTTTTGAGACAGAGAGAGACAGAGCATGAACGGGGGAGGGGCAGAGAGAGAGGGAGACACAGAATCGGAAGCAGGCTCCAGGCTCTGAGCCATCAGCCCAGAGCCTGACCTGGGGCTCGAACTCACGGACAGCGAGATTGTGACCTGAGCTGAAGTCGGACGCTCAACCGACTGAGCCACCCAGGCGCCCCTGATCTATTGGTTCTTTACTAACATGTTGTTTAGTCTTCTCATGCTTGTGTTTTTTCCAGTTTTGTTCTTGCAATTGGTTTACAATTGATTTAATACTATTGTGACTAGAAAGGATGCTTTATATGATTGCTGTCTTTTTGAATTTATTGAGGCTTGTTTTGTGGGATAAGATGTGATATATTCTGAAGAATGTTCTGTGTGCACTTGAAAAGAATGTATATTCTGCATTTTGGGGACGAAAGGTTCTATTGTATCTATTGAGTCCATCTGTCTAATGTGTCACTTAAAGCCAACGTTCCCTTATTGATTTTCTGTCTGAGAGATCTATCCACTGAATGTAAGTGGGATATTACATTCTCCTACTATTGTTGTATTACTGTCAATTTCTGCTTTTATTTCTATTAACATTTGCTTTATATGTTTAGGTCCTCCTACATTAAGTACCTAAACATTTATGCATGTAATATCCTCTTCTTGGTTTGGCTACTTTAACTTTATGTAATTTTCTTCTTTGCCTATTACTACAGTCTTTGTTTTAAATATTATTTTGTCTCTGGGGCACCTGGGTGGCTCAGTTGGTTAAGTGTCCAACTTCGGCTCAGGTCACTATCTCACCATTTGTGAGTATGAACCTTGTGTCGGGCTCTGTGCTGACAGCTCAGAGCCTCGAGCCCACTTCAGATTCTGTGTCTCCCCCTCTCTCTGCCCCTTCCCTGCTTGCACTCTGTCTCTCACTCTCAAAAATAATAAAAATTAAAAAAAAATAAAGTTTATTTTGTCTCATATGAGTATTGATATGAGTATTGATCCACCATTCCAACTTTCTTTCTATTTGCATGGAATAACTTTTTCCATTCCTTTACTTTCAAGTTTGTGTGTTTGGATCTGAAGTGAATCTCATGTAGGCAGCATATAGATGGATCTTTAAAAAAATTTTTTTTTAATATTTATTTTTTTTTAAATTTTTTTTAACGTTTATTTATTTTTGAGACAGAGAGAGACAGAGCATGAATGGGGGGGGTCAGAGAGAGGGAGACACAGAATCTGAAACAGGCTCCAGGCTCTGAGCTGTCAGCACAGAGCCCGACGCGGGGCTTGAACTCACGGACCGTGAGATCATGACCTGAGCCAAAGTCGGCCACTTCACGACTGAGCCACCCAGGCGCCCCAAATGTTTATTTATTTTTGAGAGAGAGAAAGAGTCTGAGCGGGGGAGGGGCAGAGAGAGAGAGGGAGACAGAATCTGAAGCAGGCTCCAGGCTCTGAGCTGTCAGCACAGAGCCAAATGTGGGGCTTTAACTCACCAACTGCAAGATCATGACTTGAGTCGAAGTTGGACACTTAACCAATTGAGCCACCTAGGCACCCCTAGATGGGTCTTAAAAAAAAATCCATTCGGTCACCCTGTATCTTTTGATTGGAACATTTAGTCTGTTTACATTTAAAGTAATTCTTGATAGGGGCACCTGGGTGGCTCAGTTGGTTAAGCATCCAACTTCAGCTCAGGTCATGATCTCACACTGTGGATTCAAGCCCCACATGGGGCTCTGTGCTGACAGCTCAGAGCCTGGAGCCTGCTTCAGATTCTGTGTCTCCCTCTCTCTCTGCTCCTCCCCTGCTCTCTCTCAAAAATACATAAACATTAAAAAAATTAAAGTAATTCTTGATAGGTGTGGACTTACTGTCATTTATTCATTGTATTGGAGTTGTTTTTTTAGTTCCCTATTCCTTTCTTCTTCTCTTGGTCTCTTCTCTTGTGGTTTGATGATTTTCTTTAGTGTTATTTTTAGATTCCTTTCTGTACGTGTGTGTGTGTGTGTGTGTGTGTGTGTGTGTGTGTGTGTGT
>NW_024412376.1:11525544-11544065 GCF_014898765.1 Herpailurus yagouaroundi | reverse complement strand
GTGTGTGTGTGTGTGTGTGTGTGTGTGTGTGTGTGTGTGTGTATTGTAGATTTCGGTTTGTGATTACCATGAGATTCATATATATTCAGTCTATTTTCAGCTAATAGTCATTAAGTTTGAATGCATCCTAAAGGAATTACATTATTACTCTTCCCACGTTTTATATTTTTGACATCCTATTTTACATTTTTTATTGTGTGTATGTCTTAACTACTATAGTTGATTTTACTATTTTTTTCTTTTTACCTTTGCACTAGTTTTTAAAGTGACTGTTTCACTGACTTTATATTTGCCTATATATTTGCTTGACCAATGATATTTTTTTTCTTTCAAATATTTACTTATTTCTAGTTATTCCCTCTTCTGTTTAAAGGTCCCTTAACATTTTTCATAACACCAGTTTAGTGGCAATGATCTCCTTTAGCTTTTGCCTGTCTGGGAAACTCTCTATCTCTCTTTCAGTTTTGAATGACAGTCTTGCTGGGTAGAATAGTCTTGGTTGTAAGTTTTTCCCTTTCAGCACTTTATTTTTTTGAAGTTTATTTATTTATTTTGAGAGAGAGAGAGAGAGGAGGGGCAGAGAGAGAAGAGAGAAAATCCCAAGCAGGTTCTGCACTGTCAATGTAAAGCCTGATGCAGGGCTCAAACTCATGAACTGTGAGATCATGACCTTACCTGAAATCAAGAGTCAGACACTCAACCACCTGAACCACCCAGGTGCCCCTGCTTTCAGCACTTTAAGCCTTTCCACTCCCTGCAGGAAATTCAGCTGATAATCTTATGGTTTTTTCTATGCATGAGACTATATTTTATCTTGCTGCTTTTAAGATTCTCTCTTTCTCTTTTTAAAAATTAAAGTGTATTTAACATACAATATTAAATTAGTTTCAGGTGTATAGCATAGTGATTCAACACTTATACACATTATGAAGTGATTACCATGGTAAATCTAGCTACCATCTGTCACCAAACTTATTACATATTAACTGTATTCTCTGTGCTGTACATTGTATTTCTATGCCTTAATTATTTTAGAGCTGGAAGTTTGTACCTTTTAATAGCCTTTCCCTATTTTGCCTATCTCCCACCCCCATTCCTTTGGCCACCAGCAGATTTTTCTTTGCATCTAGGATTCTGTTTCTGTTTTTGTTTATTTGTTTTAGATTCCACATGTAAGTGAAATCATATGATATTTGTCTTTCTCTGATATATTTCCCTTCATGTAATACCCTCTAGGTCCATCCATGTTATCACAAATAGCAAGATTTTTATTTTTTATTTTATTTTTTAATGTTTCTTTGAGAGAGAGAGAGAGAGAGAGAGAGAGAGAGAGAGAGAGAGAGAGAGAATATGAGTGGGAAAGAAGGGCAGAGGGAGAGAGAGAGGGAGAATCTGAAGCAGGCTCCACAGTCAGCACAGATCCCAACACAGGGCTCAATCTCATGACCATGAGATCATGACCTGAGCCAAACTCAAGAGTCAGACACCTAACTGACTAAGCCTCTCAGGTGCCCCCAAGACTTTTTTCTTATGGCTGAATAATATTCCATTGTGCATGTGTTTGTGTACATACATACACATATACACACACAGAGAGAGATCTACCACATCGTCTTTAGTCATCCATTCAGGTTGCTTCCACAGCTTGGCTATTGTAAATAATGGTACAGTGAACATAGGTTGCATGTATCTTTTCAAATGAGTGTTTTCATTTCTTCATAGAAATACCCAGAGGTAAAGTTGCTGGATTGTATCAGAGTTCTTTTTAATATTGTGAAGAATCTCCATACTGTTTTCCACAGTGGCCGTACCAATTTGCATTTCTACCAGCAGTGTGTGAGGGTTCTCTTTTCTCCACATCCTACCAACACTTCTTGTTTCTTATGTTTCTAGGCTTCTATGTTTCTTATGTTTTTTATTTTAGCCATTCTTTCAGGTGTGAGGTGATATTGTTATTTTGATTTTCATTTCCCTGATGACTAGTGATAGTGCACATCTTTGCATGTGTTTGTTTGTCATCTTTGTGTCTTCTTTAGAGAAAGGTTTACTCAGGTCCTCTGCCCATTTTTGAAGTAGATTGTTAAGATTCTCTCTTTAACTTTTGCCATTTAAATTTAAATATGGTTAAGATTCTCTCTTTAACTTTTGCCATTTAAATTTAAATATGCCTTGGTTTGGATCTCTTTGGGTTCATTCTGTTTGGGACTCTGTACACTTCCTTGACCTGGATGTCTGTTTTCTTCTCCAGATTAGGAAGCTTTTCAGCCATTATTTCTTCAAATAAGTTTTCTGCCCCTTTCTCTCTCTTCTCCTGGGACCTCTAAAATGCAAATGTTAAGGTGCTTGATGTTGTCCTAGGAGTTCCTTAAATTATCCTCATTGGGTAATATCTATTATTCTGTCGTTCAGATCACTGATCTGTTCTTTATCATCTAGTCTGTTGTTAATTCCCTCCAGTGTATTTTTTATTTTAATTATTGTATACTTCAGCTCTGATTGGTTGTCTTTGTTGAATTTCTTTTTCTTATATTTCAACTCTGTTGAAATTCTCACTTTGTTCCTCCATTCTTCTCTTGAGTTTGGAAAATATCCTTATGACTATTTGAACTGATTGTCAGGTAAGTTACTTATCTCCATTTTATTAGCAGTACCCCCCCCCCCCCCCCTCCCCGGCACTTCCAAGGTTTTATCTTGTTCTTAAATTTAGAATATATTCCTCTGTCTCCTCATTTTGTTTGACTTTCTGTGTTTGTTCTATAAATTAGGCAGAATTGCTGCTTCTTCCAGTCTTGAAGGAGTAGCCTTGTGTAGGAGTATCCCTTTTATAGACTGCGTGTGCCTGGTGGCTTTGGCAGGTCAGGTGAAGGCGAAGCAAGCATAATCTGGGGGTCATGAGGTGCTCTGCACTGGGGTTGCCTTGGTGGGACGCCTGGAGCTGGAGCCGGTATATGCCAGGGGGATCCTGGTGCACACTGCTCTGGGGCCATTTTAGCTGGACAGATGGATCAGGCACTGGCTAGGTCTGTCCCAGGGCATGTCATGCCAGGGCTGCCTTGGGATGGATAGAGCTGGAGCAGGTATGGGGGAGGGGAGTTTCCTGGGACCTGCTCTGCTAGTGCTGCCCTGGTAGGATAGTTGGGTCAGGCACAGTCTGGGGGTGGGGTCCTGGAACATGCTGTGCCAGGGCTGCCTTGTGGGGAAGGCCAGAACTCATACAGGCTGAGGGTCTGGGGTGTGCTGGGGCAGTACTAGATGGCTATTATGCAGGGACCCTGCTTCTTCATGAGCTGTCAAGGTGGAGGGGAGATATCAAAAATCGTGCTCTTCAGCACCTCCAACCCTAGAGAGAGAAATTCCACCCATTTAGTGGAGACTCTCGTTTAGTGAACTCACACCCTCAGTTCTGTCTTTTGCAATTTTTTTCTCCCACCATGTGGCTCATATTCTCATTCTTGTGTTACTGTCTTTCTCAGAGCAGAAGTTTTTAGTTTTAATGAATTTCAGCTGTATCAATTCTTTCACACATCGTGTCTTTGGTGTCATATCTAAAAATTCATCACATATCCAAGGTCATCCAGGTTTTCTCCTGCTATTTTCTAGGATTTTCATAGTTTTGCATTTTACGTTTAGATCTCTGATCCATTTGGAGTTAATCTGTGGGAAGGATATAAATTCTGTGTCTAGATTAATGTTTTTGCATATAGATTGCTGGACCACTTTTGGAAAAAAAATGTTTAAAGGAATGTTTCTTTTCCCTTCAGTGCGGGCCTTTTCAAAGTCACATCATTCTAATAATTCTTAAACAGTTTTCAAACACAGAGAAAGGTTTTTTTCAGCCTCAGTCAGGGACATGAATTTCTTGCTTATCATTTAGAAACAGCGTGAGCAAGAGCCAAGCACAGATCTGTTCTCTTGTTGATCTGATTTTCTTTTCTTTTTGAGTTTGGTTAGTAGCCAGGCAAGGCAGGGCATTTATCAGTGACAACAAGTTTCAGGTAAACAATGAGTTGGGGAAAAGATTACTGCTGATTTTCATTTAGCCAGCAGTGGCAGCTGTTGTATGGGGCCAGAAGCACAGAAGCAGATCCTAAATTGTCTCTGGAAGGGAAAACACAAAGCAGAAGCTACTGAGCAGGGCAGGAGGGGGCATTGGTGATTCAGTGTTTTATGGCTCCTTCTCTGTGAGTCATCACAGAAGCAATTTTCTCAAAGGAATGGTGAGGAGTGTTTGAGGAATGGGACCTGGTAAGCCAAGCCAAGCCTAGTTCTGCAAAGTGAACAAATGACACTGAAGGTGGGCCAGGCTGGTGCTCCTTTCCCTCAGGAGGTGGGGGTGGATGAGTGAAATTTCAACAGAAAAGTAATGTGGGACCTCTCTAATGGTGCACTGTCATGGCCTATGACTGTAGTGGTAGATGAGGCGGTAATCATCAGCAAGATATGGAAATAACTTTTCCTTATCAGTCCTACTTTTCTTATGTCTCTATTTCTTTCCTGGCTTTATTCCTTCATCTTTCCCCTTTCTTGCCCCTCTCTTTCTACTGTGATTCTCACACAGCTCCCTCCCTTGCTGTAGATTGGAGTTTTCACTGAGCCCCCAGCTCAGATTAGATTGAGTATCTGCTCTGAGCCCAGACACTGGACCACCACTGGGCATTTGGGAAGAGGGAGAAGAAGAGGTAAAGAAATGTACAGTGGTGTCCTCTGATATGGAGAAAAAAGGCAAAAGGAAATGTAGATAAAATTAAATTTCCTTACAACTTGCAGCCCATTGACAAATACTTAGATTGGCAGAGTATGACATTCCTACAGGAACTCCCAACTGTGTTAATGTTAATGCTTTGCTAGAGGCAAAAAAACATTAGCTTGACAATAGCCAGGCCTCCAGGATCCTGTAAGTCATCTTTAACACAAGCAAATTCTCATGGAAACTTCCTTTGTCCCTAACCACGTCCCCCCACCTCCCACCAACTTAAGCATATAACCAATTGCTCCTCACAATCCTAGGGCAGCTATTCCTGCCCCTAGGTCCTGTTCCTGTGCTATAATAAAACCACCTTTTGTGCACTGAAAATGATCAAGAATTCTTTCTTGACTGTTCACTGCTGGACCCCACATCACATCACCTTCTTATCCGTGGGGGATATGTTCCAAGTCCTCCAGTGGATGCCTGAAACTGCAGATAGTACTTAATGTTATATATACTATGTTTTTTCCTATGTATACATACCTATAATAAATAAAATAAAGTAAAATTAAAATAAAATTAAAATAAATTAAAATAAAATAATAAAGTTTGATTTATAATTTAGGGGCAGTAGGAGAGTAACAACAAGAATAATAAAATAGGACAATTATAAGAATATACTGTGATAAAAGTTATGTGACTCTCTCAAAATATCTTATTGTACTGTGCTCATGTGATTATGTGAGATGATAAAATGCCTACGTGATGAGACAAAGTAAGGTAGATGACTTAGGCATTCTGATATAGCATTAGGTTACTATTGACCTTCTGACAGTACATGAAATGGAGAATCATCTGCTTCTGGACCATGGTTGATTGGGGTAACTGAAACCATGGAATGCAAAACTTCAGACAATGGAGGACTACTCTACAAGACATAGTACCTTTTACAGAGATCTTGGAGTGGGAAGATGCAAGACATATCAATATCACCATTCGATATCAGGATCATTTCTTAAAATTATGGTGAAAAATATAATATTAGATGAAAAAATGCTCAGCATCACTCATCATCAGGAAAATGCGAATCAAAACCACAATGAAATATCACCTCACAACTGTCAAGAATGGCTAACATTAACAACTCAGGCAATGACAGATGTTAGTAAGGATGCAGAGAAAAGGGAACCCTTTTGTATTGCCGGTGGGAATGCAAACTGGTGCACCCACTCTGGAAAACAGTATGGAGTTTCCTCAAAAAATTATAAGTAGAACTACCCTACAACCCAGCAATTGCCTACTAGGTATTTATCCAAACAATACAAAAAATGCTGATTCGAAGGGGCCATGCACCCCAATGCTTACAGCAGCACTATTGACAATAGCCAAAGTGTGGAAAGACCCCAAATGTCCATCAACTGATGAATGGATAAAGAAAATGTGGCATGTATATATATATATATACATATATATATATATATATATATATATACACACACACACACACACACACACACACACACACACACACTGGAATATTACTTGGAGATCAAAAAGAATGAAATCTTGCCATTTGCAACAATGTGGATGGAACTAGAATGTATTATGTTAAGCAAAATAAGTCAGAGAAAGACAAATATCCTATGACTTTACTAATATGTGGAATTTAAGATACAAAACAGATGAACACAAGGGAAGGGGAGCAAAAATAATATAAAAACAGAGAGGGAGGCAAACCATAAGAGACTCTTAAATACAGAGAACAGACAGAGGGTTGCTGGTGTGGTATTGGGTGGGGATAAGGGTTAAAGGGTTGAGGGGCATTAAGGAAGACACTTGTTGGGATGAGCACTGGGTGTTATATGTAAGTGATGAACCACTAAATTCTATTATCGAAGCTTTTATTACACTATATGTTAACTAACTTGTATTTAAATTAAAAAAAATTAAAAACTATGTAATATTAGATTTCTGGGGAAGATAGAGGAATAAAAGGACTCTAAGCTCAGTAGTCCCATGGATAACACTCATATAAATCTAAATAACCCAGAAAATGATCCAAAGACTGGGAGAACAAACTCCATAGTTCAATATAAAGAAGAAACCACATTGAAGAGAGTAGGAAGGGTGGAGATGCTGTGGGGAACTAAACCCCACAGGTGTGGTCAATAGAGGGAGAGAGACACCGGCCTAGAGAGAAGAGAGAAACAGACTATCACACCAGAGAGCCTGCATAGGGAAGGCAAATCCCCATAACATTTGGCTTTGAAAACCAGAGGGGCAAAGTTCATGAGTTCTTACAACCAACAGGACTTAAAGTCTGGAACTTCAAAAATCAGCAGGCTCAGCTCTGGGAGAGCTGGGAGGGCAACAGGAAATGGAGTCCTTACCCTTGAAACAGCACAACACACAGCCCATGGAGATTACAGTCTGAAAAATGCCTGAGGTATATGGGAAGGAGTTATTTACTAATCTCAGAGAAGCTGAGGGAATTCTCTAGGGACAAAGGAACTGGCAGGTGCAATTTCTCTCCCCTAGCTGCAGTATAAACACACCTGTAGGAACCAGCACTGTGCAGACATTCCCTACTTAACTTGCTTACACTGTGCCAAGCCACCTCTAGCCAAGCCTCCCTCAGTGTCTGTGCTGTGGTCCTCTCCCCCAGAAGACCAGTGCAAACCTTGCCAACATCACATCTCCCAACCATATACCTTCTGTGGGGCCTTGGTTCCAGTGGCGGCTGATCACCTCCTGTGAAAGACTCATGCACCTTGTTAAAACCGCATGCCCCAACCACAACTTTCAAAAGCAAGAGATGTAGCTGACTTTTGTAACAAGAGAAACAGACCAAATGAGAAGACTGAGGAATATGTCCCTAATGAAAAAATGAGACAGGGGCACCTAGGTGGCTCAGTCAGTTAAGCATCTGACTTTGGCTCAGGTCATGATCGAATGGTTTGTGGGGTCAAGCCCTGCATCGGGCTCTGTGCTGACAGCTCAGAGCCTGGAGTCTGCTTCAGATTCTGTGTCTCCCTCTCTCTCTCTGCCCCTTTCCTGCTTGCACTCTGTCTCAAAAATAAACAATAAAATTTTTTTTAAAAACAGGAAAACATCACAGGAAGAGACTCATGGAGATAAGCAAAATGGAGATAAGCAAAATGCCTGATAGAGAATTTAAAGTAATGATTATAAAGATACTCACTGGACTTGAGAAGAGTAGAGGACCCTTATGAAAGATTTTAAAAAAGAACCAGTCAGAGATGAAGAACACAGTAATTGAAAGTAAAAATACTAGATGGAATAAATAGCAGGCTAGAGGAAGCAAAGATCAAATCAACCTGGAGGAAAGAGTAATGGAAAGTAATCAAGCTGAGCAGGTGAGAGGGAAAAAAAATATGCAAAATGAGAATAAACTTAGGGAACTCAGTGACTCCATCAAGTGTAATAAGACTCACATTATAGGAATCCTAGAAGAAGAGAGAAAAGAGGATAGAAAATTTATTTGAAAAAATAAAGCTGAAAATTGGGGGAAGGAAATAGAAATTCAGATCCAGAAGGCAGAGAGGCACAGAGATCTCCTAACAAAATTAACCCAAGGAGGTCCACACCAAGACACACAGTAATTAAAACTGCAAAAAGCAGTGATAAAGAATTTTTAAAGCAGCAACAGAAAATAAAACAGTTATATACAAGGGAAACCTTACAAGGCTATAACCTGATTTTTCAGCAGAAACTTTAGAAGACAGTGACATGATATATTCAAAGTGCTGAAAAGGAAAAATCTGCAGCTAAGAATTCTCTATCCAGCCAAGGCTATCATTTAGAATAGAAGGGGAGATAAAGAATTTCCCAGACAAGCAAAGTTAAAATAGATCATGACCACTAAACTATCCTTGTAAGTAGTATTAAAAGGGACTCTTTGAGAAGGAAAAACCATAAATAGGAGTAAGGAAAGTGAGAAGTAAAAAAGCAGTAATGTAAATGTATCTGTAAAAATCAAAGGATTCACAAAATAAAAGGATGTAAAGTATGACACCATATATCTAAAACATGGAAAGGAGAGGAGTAAAGAATAGGTTCGAACTTAAGCGACCATCAAGTTAATATAGACTGCTATATGCACAGGATTTTGTATATAAATATAATGGTAACCACAAATCAAAAACTAGTAATATATCCAAAAAATAAAGACATAGGGATCCAAGTATATTACTAAAGAAAGCCAACCTAGAGAAGACAGCAAAGGAAGAAAGGAACAGAGAAGATCCACAAAAATAAACACAAAACAAATAACAAAATGGCAATAACTACCTATTTATCAATAATTACTTTGAATGTTAATGGACTAAATACTCCAATCATAGAGTAATGAATGGATAAAACAAAAGCAAACAAAACAAAAAGATCCATCTATATGCTGCCTACAAGAGACTCATTTCAGCCCTAAAGACACATGGAGATGGAAAGCAAGGGGATGGAGAAACATTTATCACACAAATGGATGTGAAGAGAAAACCAAGCTAACAATACTTGTAACAGACAAAACTGACTTTAAAACAAAGACTGTAATGAGAGAAAGAAGGACACTGTATAACCATGAAGGGGACAATCCAACAAAAATACACAATTTAAAATATGTATGCACCCAACATGAAAGCACCTGAATACATAAAACAGTTAATAACAAACATAAAGGAACAATCTGATGATAATACAATAACAGTAGGGAACTTTAACATCCCACTTACATCAATGGACAGACAATCTAAAAGGAAAATCAATAAGGAAACAATGTTTGATTTTGAATGATACACTGGGAGAGAGGGACCTAAGATAAATTTAGAACATTCCATCCTAAAACAGCAGGATACACATTCTTTTCAAGTGCACATGGAACATGTTCCAGAATAGATCACATATTATATCACAAAACAATCTCAATAAATTAAAAAAGATCGAAGTTATACCATGCATCTTTTCTGACCACAATGCAATGAAATAAGAAGTCAACCACAAGAAAAATCTGGACAGATCACAAATACATGAAGGTTAAATAACATGCTACTAAACAGTGAATGGGTCAACCAAGAAATAAAGGAAAAAAATCAAAAAGTACATGGAAACAAAAATGAAACAAAAGGGTTCAAAATCTTTGGGATGCAAGCAAAAGTGGTTCTAAGAGGGAAATTTACAGAAATGCAGGCCTAACTCAAGAA
This sequence comes from Herpailurus yagouaroundi, assembly GCF_014898765.1. NCBI lineage: Eukaryota > Metazoa > Chordata > Mammalia > Carnivora > Felidae > Herpailurus > Herpailurus yagouaroundi. Next base: position 11,534,162 of record NW_024412376.1, on the reverse strand, counting down.
GAAAAATCTCAAATAAACAACCTAGCCTTACACCTAAAGGAGCTAGAAAAAGAACAAACAAAACCCAAATGCAGCAAAAGGAAGAAAAAAATAAAGGTTAGAGCAGAAATAAATGATATAGAAACTAAAACAAACAAACACAAGAACAGATCAATGAAACCAGGTGCTGGTTCTTTGAAAAGATAAATTGATAAGCCTCTACCCAGACTCATAAACAAAGAACTCAAAATCACAAAGGAAAGAGGAGAGATAACAACTAACACCACAGAAATACAAAGGATTATAAGAGAATATTATGAAAAATTATATGCCAACAAACTGGACAACCTAGAAGAAATGGATAAATTCCTAGAAACATATAACCTACCAAATCAGAAACAGGAAGAAATAGAAAACTTGAACAGACTGATTACCAGCAATGAAATTAAATAAGTAATCAAAAAACTCCCCACAAGTAAAAGTCCAAGACCAGATGGTTTCGCAGGTGAATTCTACCAAACATTTATAGAAGAGTTAATACCTATTCTTCTCAAACTATTCCAAAAAGTAGAAAAGGAAGAAAAACTTAGCAATTCATTCTATGAGGCCAGCATTACCCTGATATCAAAACCAGATAAAGACTCCACGAAAAAAAGAGAACTATAGGCCAATATCTCTGATGAATATAGATGCAAAACCTCAACAAAATATTGACAAACCAAATCCTACAATACATTAAAAAAAAGCATTCACAACAATCAAGTGGGATTTATTCCCAGATTGCAAGGGTGGTTCAATATTTGTAAATCAATCAATGTGATACATAACATCATTAAGAGGAAGGAAAGAACCATATGACCATTTCAATAGATTTGAAAAAACATTTGACCAAGTACAACAATTAATTATGATACACTCAACAAAGTAGGTTTACAAGGAACATACCTCAGCATAATAAAAGCCATATATGACAAACCCATAGGTAACATCATACTCAATGGTGGAAAAACTGAGAGCTTCCCTTCTAAGGTCAGGAACAAGACAAGGGTGTTCACTCTTAACCACATTTACCCACATACTACTGAAAGTCCTCACAGCAGGAATCAAACAATGTGAAGAAATAAAAGGCATCCAAATCGGTAAGGAATAAGTAAAACTCACTTTTGGTAGATGACATGATACTATATATAAAAAACAAGAAAGACACACCAAAAAAAAAAAAAATGCTAGAACTGATAAATGAATGCAGTACAGTTGCAAGATACAAAATCAATGTACAGAAATCTGTTGCATTTCTATACACAAATAAGCAGCAGAAAGAGAAATTAAGAAGAAATTTCTGTATACAGTTGCACCAAAAGTAATAAAATACCTAGAAATAAACCTAACCTGGGCACCTGGGTGGCTCAGTTGGTTAAGTGTCCAACTTTGGCTCAGGTCATGATCTCGTGGTTCATGAGTTTGAGCCCTATGTCAGGCTCTGTGCTGACAGTGCCAAGCCTGCTGGGGATTCTCTCTCTCCCTCTATCTCTGCCCCTCCCCTGCTCGCATTCTCTCTCTGTCTGTCTCCTTCTAAATAAATAAATAAATAAATAAATAAATAAATAAATAAGTAAACTTCAAAAAATCCTAGAAGAGAGCACAGGCAGCTCAATGCTCTTTTACATTGGTCATAGCAACGTCCTTCTAGATATTCTTTTAAGGCAAGGGAAACAAGAGCAAAATAAACTGTTGGAATTACATCGAAATAAAAGGCTTCTGCACAGCAAAGGACAACAATTAACAAAACTAAAAGACAACCTACTGAATGGGAGCAGATATTTACAAGTGACATATCTGATAAAGGATTAGTATCCAAAATACATAACTTCTACAACTCAATACCAAAAAAAAAAAATTGTCCAATTAAAAAGTGGGCAGAAGACATGAACAGACATTTCTCCAAGAACAGATGGCCCACAGACACATGAAAAGATATTTAGCATCACTTATCATCAGGGAAATGCAAATCAAAACCACAATATCACCTTACATCTATCCAAAAGGCTAAAATCAAAAACACAAGAAACAAGAAGTATTGGTGAGGGTGTGTACTGTTGATGGGAATGCAAATTGGTGCAGCCACTCTGGAAAACACTATAGAAGTTTCCCAAAAGTGAAAAATAGAACTACCCTATTGATGCAGTTTTGGAGTAATGGTGGGGGTCCAGAGCAGATGGCCAAGAAAGAATTCTTGGGATCTTTGGTGCAAAAAGGTGATTTTATTAAAGCACGGGGACAGGACTTGTGGGCAGGAAGAGCTGCACTGGGGCTGTAAGTAGTAACTAATTATATACTAAGAAGTAAAAGGAGGTAAAGGCAAAAGGGAGGTTTCCAAAAGGACTTTCATATGCTAAAGAAGACTCAAATGATACCGGAGGCCTAGCTATTGTCAAGCTAAGATTGTTTTTCCCTCTAGAAAAACATTAACATTAAGACAGTAGGGAGTTTCTGGAGGAATCTTATACTCTATATTTTCCTCAAGTATTTGTCAATGGGCTGCAGGTTATAAGGAAATTTAATTTTATATACCATTTTCTTCTTGTCTTTGTTCTCCACATCGCAATGGAGGGGAGGGTGATGTTAGGGCTCCATAAAACTGAGTCTATGGGTTTCTGGAGGTTAGGCTATTGATAAGATTGTCTTTTTTTTTTTTTTTTTTTTTTTGTCATTTACTAAGGCTTTTGTAAACTGATGGAGACTCCTGTCCTGCATGGCTGTAATCTCTATCAGTTAACCATAGTTTTAGCCTTTCCTTTGTTCTTGAGCAGCAAGGACTACCTAAGGAATATCACGCATATCCCCTCTGAGGGCAGGGGGTAGGTTGCTAGCTTGTGCTATTCCCTCAGCTTGCTGAGGTTCCTTCATCACTATGATCTGGTAATTGCACTACTAGGTATTAACCCAAAGAATACAAAAACACTAATTTGAAGAGATATAGGCACCCCTTATATTTATAGCAGCATTATTTACAGTAGCCAAATTATGGAAGCAGCCCAATATCCATTGATTGATGAATGAATGGATAAAAAGGAAGTGGTACACACACACACACACACACACACACACACACACAATGGAATGTTATTCAGCCATAAAAAATAATGAAATTTTGCCATTTGCAATGACATGGATGGATCTAGACAGTAGAATACTAAGTGAAATAAGCCAGTCAGAGAAAGACAAATACCATATGATTTCACTCAAATGTGGAATTTAAGAAACAAAACAAATGAACAAAGGGGGAAAAAAAGAGGTAATCCAAAAAACACTCAACTATGGAGAACAAACAGATGGTTAACAGAAGTGAGGTGCATGGGGGGGTGGGTGAAATAGGTGAAGAGAATTAAGAGTACATGTATCTTGGTGAGCATTGAGTAAGGTATAGAATTGCTGAAGCAATGTATTGTATACCTGAAATGAATATAACACTGTAAGTTAAGTACACTGGAATTAAAATTTTATATAGATATATATATTTACATACATATACATATATATATACACACACACACACGTGTGTGTGTGTGAAATGAAATATATATATAGTGTGTGTATGTGTATGACATTAAATTTACCATCAACAATTTTTAAGTGTGCAATTCAGTGGCATTAAGTATATTCACATTGTTGTGTGACAGATCTTTAGAAATTTTTCATCTTGCAACACTGAAGTGTGATACTCATTAAACACTCATTCCCTCCACATCAGGACAGGTTTAATATCTATCCTGACAACCACAATTTCAGAAAACAAGCAATTGCATTTTCATCTTTAAAAATATTAAGCATATATATTGATATGCTTTCATTTTCACTGAATATCTCTGAAAAGATGAGTGGTTGCTTTTGGGAGAGGGTGGGGTGTCTGGGGACACGGTGGTAAAGGAGGTTTATTTTTCATGACATATCCTTCATAGCTTTGGAATTTTGACAGGTGTGCCTGCATATCTAATGAGTAAAGGCTGAGAAGAGAAAGAGTTCAAGTCATGTGCACCACAGACCCTCTGTTAAAGAACAAAAATTTAATGGAGTAAATTTTAAAGATCTAATTGGCTCTATTAAATGATTCATGAATGAGGCAACATCCCATCCAGCAAGTAGAGGGGTTCCAAGGAGGGGTACAGAATGGAAGGTGTTTATAGAAGGAGGGCAGAGCAAGAAGTTACTAGCCAAAGAACAAGATTGTTCCAGGCAAGGGTGCTTTTCCTTAGGGGGAACGGCAAGACTTCTCATCCTGCAGATTACCTCGTCATTCGGGGGTGATGGAGAGGGCCCATGTGGAGGATGCACTGGCGCTGTTAGAAAAACTCCTGACTGACCTGTTAAGACTACATTTCTGGAGGAGGTGCAAACTGCAATTAGATTATGTATGAAGCCCTGATCTGGGGACTCTAAGTGATAGCATTTTTGGCCTGTGGTTTTCTTTTTATTATAAAAAAGTGGTCAAGGCAGTGAAAATCAAGATGATTCTAGAGAAAGTTTGAGGAAAGAATTCAAAAGTTGGCTACATAGGCAGTGGGGAGTGGGGAAAGGCAAGGAAGAAAGCAAAGTCCATAGTGACCACAGACTCAGCCTGGGCAGTTGGAACGATATTGAAACCATTAACAGAAATAGAAGTCAGACAGGGCAGCACTTTTATGGGGATGGATGGGGTCAAGTTTAATTTCAGATGACTTTAAGGTAACAGTGGGCCATTACAGTAAAAATGTCAAGAATGCAATTGGAAATGGGTGACTGGAGCTCATGAAGAGGGGACACGATTGTCACTAATAGAGTCACATCGCACCTTAGAGCAGAGTGGATGCATTGTCAGTGTGGAAAGGGGACAGGAGGCAGAGGGGAGGGCAGTGGGGGTGTTCAGTTGTACATTATAAAATGTCATAGAAGACCAAGGAAGGTGGGAGGGGTCATCAAAATCCCAGGCAAAGAGGCCCAGGAGGAAAAACTCAGGAGAAAGGGTGCCGGAGTTCAAAGTAGGAGATCAATGTTGACATTTTAAAGCATAGACAAGTTTTTCATAAAAACACTTGAAGTAAAATCTCCCCCACTCACAATATTAAAAGCAAGCTATAAAATGTACAGCATCTTTGGTTAATTTTGTGTTTGGCAAGACAAGTGCAAAAAGATTCAGAGAAACAACATTTGGATTGACCACAATACCCTCAGCTTCTTTATAGTGTCTCCCTAATTCCACCCCAGAACAAGGACCGCCATGTTTGCCATTCTTCCAAAGAATGGCACTTCCAGAGGCCTTCTGGGTGCTGCCTGGGCTCTGGGAATACAAAGGTGAAAGAGGTGTCTGGTGTCATTGAGCCTGAGTAAGCTGGGGTTAAGGACGCTGCATTTGCAGCTCTGTGATCCCTCCCCCATCCTGCCCTTTGCTGCTATATTTTGAGTCCTCAGATGCCTTCTCTCCTTCACCTTTGTTCAGCCTATTGCTTTCTAAAACTGGTCTTTCTTTTATTGTCTCCCCAGCTCCGGCCACCTCTAGGACACACGCTGCAGGCTGTGGGATTCCCTTAGCCTAGAATTCTCTCTGCAGCATCTTGTTCCTCCTCATGCCCGCCCCTTCCCCATAGAAAGCTTTCTGGATTCCTCCTACTGAGTGTACACCCCCTAGCTTACTGTAGATTTCCTACGGTCCAGATAGATCTTGGTAATCAATGAATGCCCTCAACTGGTCTCCAATGAACAGTTTTTGAGTGTTGACTTCCTCAAGGTAGCTAAACCTGCTGTGTAATTTCCAGGTGAGGGATAAGAGTGTTAACAGAGATTACAGATTTTGAGAAGATGTGATTCCCTGCACTTTTTGCATATGAGGTGTAGAGTCTAAAGATGAATATTCAAAATTCATCCTATTTTTAACCCTGTTAGTGAAATTTCCTTAAGTGTTTTAAATCACATTCAGAAATTTGTATCAATTCAGTATACTCGATTTTGTTTTTATGCACTTCAAATGCTGGACTAGTCAGCTTATGACCTCAACAACAATAATTCCCAAGTAATTATTTTTAAAAAATCTTATAATCTAGGGGCACCTGCATGGCTCAATTGGTTAAGCGTTGGATTCTTTATTTTAGCTTAAGTCATGATCTCATGGTTTGTCAGTTTGTACCCCTTGTCAGACTCTCTACTGCTTGGGATTCTCTCTCTCTCCCTCTCTCTCCTGCATTCATTCTCTCTCTCTCTCTCTCTCTCTCAAAATAAATAACTGGAATTTAAATAAAACCTTTAAAGGAAATTAAACTTTAAAAATCTTATAATTTAATACATAAAAATTTCAATATAGCAAATCTCAACTTAAATATTCCAGGATTGGGGCGCCTGGGTGGCGCAGTTGGTTAGGCGTCCGACTTCAGCCAGGTCACGATCTCGCGGTCCGTGAGTTCGAGCCCCGCGTCGGGCTCTGGGCTGATGGCCCGGAGCCTGGAGCCTGTTTCCGATTCTGTGTCTCCCTCTCTCTCTGCCCCTCCCCCGTTCATGCTCTGTCTCTCTCTGTCCCAAAAATAAATAAACGTTGAAAAAAAAATTAAAAAAAAAAAAGAAAAAAAATATTCCAGGATTGTGTACAAATATAGTCAAATTCTCTCACACCTTCCCACTTAGAATCATGTCTAAAAACCAACTCCACATTTTATTTATTTATTTATTTATTTATTTATTTATTTATTTAATTTTATTTATTATTTGGGGTTTACTCTTTTTTTTTTAAATTTTTAATTTGCATCCAAATTAGTTAGCATATAGTGAAACAATGATTTCAGGAGTAGATTCCTTAATGCTCCTTACCCATTTAGACCATCCCCCCTCCCACACCCCCTCCAGTAGCCCTCAGTTTGTTCTCCATATTTATGAGTCTCTTCTGTTTTGTCCCCCTGCCTGTTTTTATATTATTTTTGTTTCTCTTCCCTTATGTTCATCTGTTTTGTCTCTTAAAGTCTTCATATGAGTGAAATCATATGATTTTTGTCTTTCTCTAATTTCACTTAGCATAATACCCTCCAGTTCCATTCATGTAGTTGCAAATGGCAAGATTTCATTCTTTTTGATGTTGAGTAATACTCCATTGTATATATATACCACATTTTCTTTATCTACTCATCCATCGAGGGACATTTGGGCTCTTTCCATACTTTGGCTATTCCAACTGCACATTTTAAATTGGAATCACAGACTAATCTGTCATGTAATCTAAAATGTCAAATTCTCTGAAACATGACACTTTACACTCTGAATGCAGACTGTCCTTAACCCCAAAGTATTGATAGTAAGAATTTCCTTTCGTTGTAAACTTTTCTGTTGTTAAACAATTTCACACATTACATATTCCCAGTCTGAGGACTGAAGGCTGATTCTGCTGTTACAGAGCAATGTCAGATTCCATACCTGTCACCAACAGGGGTAATCGATGACTAAACCAAAAATGGTAGTTAAATATTTGTTGTTCATTTTTCTTTCAGTCTTCAATTTAAAGTGGAAATCTAGTGTTGTCTATGCTAATCAAATAGGCTGACTGAGCAGATAGAGCATGACCATAGCTATCTTGAAGGAGTCCAGCTGATAGAAGGTTCTCAAGAGACATCCATGAGTTTTATGATCTCTCTCAGGTAATACAATGTCCCACTTTTTCCTTGAGCCCCTCAACACAGTCCTAGTTCAATAATGAGAATGTCCTGTCCCATACACTATCCATGGTTCAAAGGTGTGACCTCTGCCCTTTCCCCAGTGGGGGCCTGCTGCACTGGGGTGTCAGTGCCTCCTTCCCCCATGCCCCACTCCCTGCAAGAGGAAGGTAAGAGGAAGGATTTTAATATGATAGGCCTGTCCTAAGCTGGCTTTGTGCTCTCTGGGCCAGCAGAGGGTTAAGCCAACTTGACAGAACATCATGCATCTCTATTTTGGTTGGCCACTTATTCTTTCAGTAGCCCTTGGAATCTGGCAGTGCTTTCAGTTTCTCCTAGCTTAGACCTATTTGCCCCAGGAAGCCCTAGTTACCCCATGCTTCCTCTCCTGTGTGGCTTGCCTCTGGTTCCTGGAAATACTCAAACAACTGTATCCAGACACATCCTGAGAACAGGCGTCCTTCCCTCATCTGCTTCCTTATTCCTATTCCTCTCACTTTCCCTGGAGGGGCTGTCAGAACCTTTCACATTTCCCTGGAGAGAGATCCCATGCCCATGCGGTGTGGGGGGGGGGGGCCGGGCGGCACATAACTAGCTTTCCAAGATCCTGTTGAAGCTTTATTTAGGAAAGGGGCCACCCTTCACCTCGCTTCTTTGAGGAAAGGGATGGATCTCTCTTTTTAAAAATCTTTGAAAAATTATCTCTTCATCTGCATTTGGACTTGCTATGCTCCTGATCTGGATGAGAGGTTTAAGATGAGTGTAAAGATCTCCAACCATGTGAGGCGAGTATCTCATTTGGACAGTTCCCTTCTCAGGACTCTGCTGTATCTTCCGTTTTACCTTTGTTATGCAGACCAGCTCAGCTGGCATCATCAGAAAGCAACTTTCTTTCTTTCTTTCTTTCTTTCTTTCTTTCTTTCTTTCTTTCCTTCCTTCCTTCCTTCCTTCCTTCCTTCCTTCCTTCCTTCCTTC
>NW_024412376.1:11463750-11525534 GCF_014898765.1 Herpailurus yagouaroundi | reverse complement strand
TCTTTCTTTCTTTCTTTCTTTCTTTCTTTCTTTCTTTCTTTCTTTCTCTTTCATTTATTTTACCACCATTGCCTTCACAAGTCTCCATCCATCTTCTTCCCTGCCCCCCAGTGACATCTCAGATCCATGATATCCCTGTTTTAGCTATAAGAGCAGTTTCCTTTGTTGGCATTAAAACAAACAAACAAACAAACAAACAAACAAACAAACAAACAACAGTTCAAGTCAACAATGCGATGTACCGCCCAGTTCCAGACCTTCTCCTCCCCTAGTGGCCTAGATGTCCTGTCACTCTTCTCCATCTTGCTCTGTCACTGTACCTACCTCAAGGTGGGAGGCTCCTCAAAGGTGTGAGGGGGACAGGGGCCATAGAAGAGAAGGGTAAAGCATTCTGTGACAGAAGGTGCTGTTATAAGGCCACCAGGCACCTTTTACTCTAAACACATGAGGTGCATTTCTGGGTCCTGGGAAGACTTTTGCAAGGACTTTTATACCACACTGCTTCTTGCTATCTGGCAGATTATTTCCCACCCTGATCCTCCCACCCTATCTGTATCTGTAGTTTCCGCTCTGGTCTGAATATTTATGTCCCACCGAATGCATAGGTTGGAATTCTAACCCTTACTGTGATTGGTATCTGGAGGTGGTGCCTCTGGGGTGATTAGGTCATGGGGGTGGAGCCCTCATGAATGAGATTAGTGCCCTTACAAAAGAGACCCCAGGGAGATCCCTTGTCCCTCCTGCTGAAGATGGCCATCAGTGAACTAGGATATAAGCTCTCACCAGACACCAAATTTGCTGGTGTTTGATCTTGGACTTCCCAGCTTCCAAAACGGAAATAAATTGTTGTGTTTAAGCTACTCAGTGATATTTGTAACATGGACTAGAACTGTCTCTTCTTGTCAACTCCTTTCATTTCTGCAGACACTCCTCTTGGGAGGACTAACTTCAAGATGTCTCAAGCAGTCTGTGTTCCTGGGTCTGTGTTTTCATGAGAACATGTTCATCCTTGTATTGGTACTCCCCACTGTCCCCTCTCCTCTGTTGTCCTGACTATCCCAGTTGGCTCCCACTTGAGAATTCTCCTTCAGAGGTAGGCACTGGACTTCATGTTCAATATATCCCCTGTTTCTTCCACAAACCCTTTCTCACCATGTATACCCTGGTGGACACACAGAAATAGGCCCATAGGTTTCTACAGCTGGAGGGAGGCACGAGGCTCCCCTTTCCCAGGCACCCGCATCTTGCCTAGTGGTTCTCTTGGAGACTCTTCAGCTGGTTTGTGGGAGGCCCCTGTCTCCCTCTTTTCCCATGAATTCCCTTCCAATAATTCTCCTTTTCCCATTTCAGTCTCCCCTTTTTAGGCTGAGGGTGTCCAGCTAGATGGGTTCCGCTCTAGTTTATTAAACCCCTCTAGTTGGTCGAATCTCCATTTTCTGTAGAAGTAGAGTCTTCAATCGCTATCATCCTCAGCTTGGAGACTTTGGCCAAAATTCTGAGACAACAGGAAGAGTATCCCCAAATCTTGCTTGAAACACATACTTACGCCATAGTTTTGGTGGTTCTTTTTCTTAAACCAACTTTACTCATTTACGTTAATCCCTTGGCCACTGCGGGCATTTGAAATTTATCACCCCTGCTCTGTAGTTTTATATATTAAAAAAAAAATTGTTTGATCTTACTCTGACAAAGATGAGTTAGTCTCTCATTGCTATTGTGTTTTGTCAATTTTTCCTTGTAGGTATGGCTTTTTGTTCTTTTGCAAAAAAGGTTATCTGAAACTTGGAAAGGGGAAAAGATTACTAGGTGTTTTTTTTCAGTGCAATGCTGGCCTTAACTCTACTTACTAGGTATTTTCTAGGTCTGATAGGGCAGAAGTTAACTTTTAAATGGTTGTCAGGTAGAGATGGAAATAACTTCTGAGCAGAGGAACAGATAACCCCAAAGGTTACAGTTTATGGCCCTGTTGGACATTAACTAGTGTTGTATCTAACACATATCCTATTAACTGTATGTACATATCTAGCTTCTCAGATGGTCTTTTGATTGGTTTTATATTTTTCTGGTTCTCTCATTAATTAGTTAGTTAAATAAAATCTTTGACACATGTTCTCTTTGTATTTGCCTGGGAGTCCAGATTTTACCTTTTTGAAAATTATACTTTAATCATTTATTTATTTGATACTTTTATGTGGTACATAATAATTGATGTCAGTTATGACCTCAGTGTGGAACATCAGCTCTTTTGTGATAAAGTTTTGTGTGTTTAATACTTTTTGTCTCAAACTCAGCTTTGTCTGATATTAACATAATTCTGCTTTTGCTTTTGGTTGATGTTTAATAATCATGGGTTAAATTTAATAGGTTAGATACTTGTTAATTTCCATCTTTCTGAGCCACTTTATCTTAAATATTTCCTATTCAGGATTTACTTGAGCTATATTATTTGACCTAATGTGAGTTTGTTCTATTTACATGTTAAAATTAAAGCATGTGTTTGGTTTTAATGCTGTTATCTTCTTATTTTGTTTTATCTTCAATTCCTCTTTGTGATTTTCCTTTATCCCTTTACTTTTTTTAACAATTCTATTTTCCAAAATAAAATCAAGTAAAATAAATAGTGCATAAAAGTCTGTATGCCTCTCAGGTCTCCTGGTTTCTTCAGTCTTGTTTTCCAGAGGCTCATGGTCTTTTCTGTACCCTTCTCCCCTGCCATCTTCTTTGCATATTGGACAATTATAGACTATTTTTTGTTTTTCTGTTAATGACCATTACAACTTTGACCTCTGTTTCTTGATTTGTCAAGGTAAAAAGTGAAGTTGAGTCTATTGATTCTTGTTATTAAATATGAGGAAATCAGTGCACTCATATTTATATCTTCCTTCCCTTTGTTTCTTACACGTCCTAGTTTTTATTCATAGTAAACTATCCCAGTACATTATGATTATAATTCTCTTACATTGTATAGTGCTTTTCTTTTTAATCCATTTTAATAAGTGGGAAATATATCATATTTTAAGGCATATAAAATATATATAAAGTATGAAGAGGAATAAAATAAACACCTGTTCTTACCTTATCACAACTTTATTATTATTTTTTAAACTTTATTTAAATCCAAGCTAATTAACATATAGTGTAGTAATGGTTTCAGAAGTAGAATTTAATGATTCATCACTTACATATAACACCCAGGGCTCATCCCAACAAGTGCCCTCGTTAATGCCCATCACCCATTTAGACCATCCCCCTACCCACTACCCCTGCAGTAACCCTCAGTTAATTCTCTGTATTGAAAAATCTCTAATGGTTTATCTTCCTCTCTGTTTTTATCTTATTTTTCCTTCCTTTCCCCTATGTTCATCTGTTTTGTTTCTTAAATTCCACATATGAGTGAAATTTGAAGTCTGGAAATCATTCCACTCTGACTGACTTATTTTGCTTGGCATAGTACACTCTAGTTCCATCCATATTGTTGGAAATGGCAATATTTCATTCTTTCTGATTGCTGAATAATATTCCATTGTGTGCGTGTGTGTGTGTGTGTACACACACACACGTGTGTATATATATATATATATATATATATATGTATGTATACTATGTCTTCTTTATCCATTTGTCAGTCAATGGACATTTGGGCTCTTTCCATACTTTGGCTATTGTCGATAGTGCTGCTATAAACATTATTTTTGCTTATGTTTCCCTTGCCTTAGGAGCCATATCGAGAAGGATATTGCTATGGCCAATGTAAAACAGGTTACTGCCTGTGCTCTCTTCAAGGATTTTCTTTATTTATTGAGAGAGAGAGAGAGAGAGAGAGAGAGAGAGAATGCGAGTGGGGGAGGGGAAGAGAGGGAAGGAGAGAGAATCCTAAGCAGGCTCCATGCTGTCAGCACAGAGCCTGACACAGGGCTCAATCTCACAAACTCTGATATCATGACCCGAGCTGAAATCAAGAGTTGGACACTTAACTGACTGAGCCACCCAAGTGCCACTGTCTTCTAGGATTTTTAAGGTTTCAGTACATACATATAGGTCCTTAATCCATTTTGAGTTTATTTTTGTATATGGTGTAAGAAAATGGTCCTGTTTCATTATTTTCATGTAGCTCTCCAGTTTTCCCAGCACCATTTGTTCAAGAGACTCTCTTTTTTTCCATTGCATATTCTTGCCCCCTTTGTCAAAGATAAATTGGCCATATGATTGTGGGTTTATTTCTGGGCTTTTTGTTCTGTTCCATTGATCTTTGTGTCTATTTTTGTGCCAGCACCATACTGTTTTGATTACTACAGCTTTATAATATAACTTGAAGCCTGGAATTGTGATACTTCCAGTTTTGTTTTTCTTTTTCTTTTTTTATTAAAAAAATTTTTTTTAATGTTTATTTATTTTTGAGATAGAGAGAGACAGAGCATGAGCAGGGGAGGGGCAGAGACAGAGGGAGACATAGAGTCCAAAGCAGGATCCAGGCTCTGAGCTGTCAGCACAGAGCCTGAGGCAGGGCCCAAACTCACAAACCGTGAGATCATGACCTGAGCTGAAGTCAGATGCTTAACTGACTGAGCCACCCAGGGGCCCTTGTTTTTCTTTTTCAAGATTGCTTTGGCTATGCAGGGTCTTTTGTGGTTCCATACAAATTTTAAGATTGTTTGTTATAGTTCTGTGAAAAATGCCATTGGCATTTTGATAGGGATTGCATTACATCTCTAGATTGCTTTGAGTAGTATAGATATTTTAACAATATTTATTCTTCCAATCTATGAGCATGGAATATCTTTCCATTTCTTTTAGTTGTCTTGAATTTCTTTCATCAGTGTTTTATGGTTTTCAGAGTATAGGTCTTTCACCTCTTAGGTTAGGTTTATTTCTAGGTATTTTATTATTTTTCGTGCAACTGTATACAGAAATTTCTTCTTAATTTCTCTTTCTGTTGCTTCATTGTTTGTGTATGGAAATGCAACAGATGTGCACGTCGATTTTATATCCTGAAGCTGGACTGCATTCATCTATCAGCTCTAGCACTTTTTTGGTGTAGTCTTTCAGGTTTTCTATATATAGTATCATGTCATCTACCAAAAGTGAGTTTTACTTATTCCTTACCGATTTGGATGTCTTTTATTTCTTTACGTTGATTGCTGCTGTGAGGACTTTCAGTACTATGTGGGTAAATGTGATTAAGAGTGAACATCCTTGTCTTGTTCCTGACCTTAGAGGGGAAGCTCTCAGTTTTTCCACCATTGAGTATGATGTTACCTATGGGTTTTTCATATATGGTTTTTATTATGTTGAGTGTTTGTATCATAAATAATTGTATGTAAACCTACTTTGTTGAGTGTTTGTATCATAAATAATTGTTGTACTTGGTCAAATGTTTTTTTTTCAAATCTATTGAAATGGTCATATGGTCCTTTCCTTCCTCTTATTGATGTGATGTATCACGTTGATTGATTTGCAAATATTGAACCACCCTTGCAACCTGGGAATAAATCCCACCTGACTGTGGTGAATAATTTTTTTAATGTATTGTAGGATTTGTTTGCCAATATTTTGTTGAGGTTTTACATCTGTATTTATCAGAGATAGTGGCCTACAATTCTCTCTCTCTCTCTCTCTCTCTCTCTCTCTCTCTCTCTCTGTGTGTCTTTTTGTGGAGACTTTATCTGATTTTGGTATCAGCGTAATACTGGCTCATAGAATGAATTTGGAAGTTTTCCTTCCTTTTCTGTTTTTAGAATAGTTTGAGAAGAATAGGTATTAACTTGTCTTTAAATATTTGGTAGAGGGGCGCCTAGGTGGCGCAGTCGGTTAAGCGCCCGACTTCAGCCAGGTCACGATCTCGCGGTCCGTGAGTTCGAGCCCCGCGTCGGGCTCTGGGCTGATGGCTCAGAGCCTGGAGCCTGTTTCTGATTCTGTGCCTCCCTCTCTCTCTGCCCCTCCCCCGTTCATGCTCTGTTTCTCTCTGTCCCAAAAAAATAAATAAACGTTAAAAAAAAAATTTAAATATTTGGTAGAATTCACCTGTAAAACCATCTGGTGCTGGACTTTTGTTTTTTGGGAGTGTTTTTATTACTGATTTAATTTCTTTGCTGGTTATCAGTCTTGTCAAATTTTCTATTTCTTCTTGTTTCTGTTTTGGTAGGTTATATGTTTCTAGGACCTTCTCCATTTCTTCTAGGTTTTTCTATTTGTTGGCATATAGTTTTTCACAATATCTCTTATAATTGTGTTTCTATGCTGTTGGTTGTTATTTCTTCTCTCTCATTTGCAAGTTTATTTACTTGAGTCCTCTTTTTTTCTTGGTAAGTCTTGTTAGGGGTTTATAAATTTTATTGATTTTTTTAATTTAATTTTTTATTTTTTTAAATTTACAAATTAGTTAGCATATAGTGTAACAATGATTCAGGAGTAGATTCCTTAATGCCCCTTACCCACTTAGCCCATCCCCCCTCCTACAACCCCTCCAGCAACCTCAGTTTGTTCTCCATATTTATGAGTTCCAGTTCCTGGTTTCATTTATCTATTGTTTTATTTGTTTTAGTTTCTATGTCATTTATTTCTGCTCTAACCTTTATTATTTCCTTCTTTCTGCTGGTTTTACATTTTATTTGTTTTTCTTTTTCTAGCTCTGTTAGGTGTGATATTAGGTTGTTAACTTGAGATTTTTCTTGCTTCTTGAGGTAAGCCTGTATTGTTTATACTTCCCTCTTATGACTGCTTTTGCTGCATGCCAAAGGTTTTGGACCCTTGTGTTTTCATTTTCATTTGTTTCCGTGTTCTTTTAAATTCTTTTATATTCTTGTTGACCCATTTGTTGTTTGGTTGCGTGTTTTTTTTTTATTTATATATGAAATTTATTGTCAAATTGGTTTCCATACAACACCCAGTGCTCATCCCAAAAGGTGCCGTCCTCAATATAGTTGCGTGTTTTTAACCTCCATGTATTTTTGCTCATTCCATATTTTTTCTTGTGGCTGATTTCTAGTTTTATAGCAGTGTGGTCAGAAAAGCTGCATGGTATGACTCTGACCTTCTTGAATTTGTTGAGACTTGTTTTGTGGCCTAATATGTGATCTATTCTGAAGAATGTTCCATGTGCCTCTGAAAAGAATGTGTATTCTGCTATATTAGGATAGAACGTTCTGAATATATCTGTTAAATCCATCTGGTCCAGTGTGTCCTTCAAAGCCACTGTTTTCTTGTTGATTTTCTGATTGGATGATCTGTCCATGCTGTAAAGTGGGTGTTAAAATCTCCTACTATTATTGTATTATTATTTATTAGTTCCTTTATTTTGAAATTAACTGTTTTATGTATTTGGTTGTTTTCATGTTGGGTGCAAAAGTATTTATAATTGTTCATCTCATTGGATTGCCCCTTTTATTATTATATAGTGTCCTTCTTTGTCTCTTATTACCATCTTTGTTTAAAAGTTTATTTTGCCCAATATAAATATTGCTACACTGGCTTTCTTTTGACTTCCATTTGCATGATAGATATTTTTCCATCCCCTCACTTTCAATCTGCAGGTGTTTTTAAGCCTAATATGAATCTCTTGCAGGCAGTATATAGATGTGTCTTTTTTCTTAAATCCATTCTGTCATCTCATGTCTTTTGATTGTAACGGTTAGTCAATTTACCATCAAAGTAATTATTGATAGATATGTATTTGTTGCCATTTTCTCTCTTTGGTGATATATTTGGATTCCTTTCTCTTTATTCTTTGCATATTAGTGGTTTTTGATTTGTGGTTACCATTAGGTTGGTATATAACATCTGCACATAGCAGTCTGTAATAACTTGATGATCATTTAAGTTTGAACCCATTCTTTACTTCCCTCCTCCCCATGTTTTAGGTATATGGTGTCATTTTTTACCTCCTTTTATTTTGTGGGTTCCTTTACTGTTTTTTACAGAACTATTCATTTTTACTGCTTTTGTGTTTCTTACTTTCATACTGCACTTTTATTCTTTCCACTTAGAGTCCCCTCTAATATTTCTTGCGGGATGGCTTAATGGTCACAAACTCCTTTTTATTTTGTTTGTCTGAGAAACTCTGTATCTCCCCATCTATTCTGAATGATAGCCTTGCTGGATAGAGTGTTTTTGTGTGTTGATTTTTCCCAGATATATCATGCCACTCCCTTTTGGCTTGGAAAATTCCCACTGAAAAATCCTCGGATAGCCTTATGAGGTTTTCCATATATGTTAAAGTCTTCTCTTGCTATTTTTTATATTTTTCTTTATCACTATATTTTACCAGTTGAATTTCAATATGTCTTGGTGTGGATCTGCTTTTGATTTTATTTGGAGTTTTCTGTGATTCCCAGATCTAGCTATCTGTTTCTTCATCCAGTTTAGAGAAGTTTTTAGCTGGTTTCTCTTCAAATAGTTGTTCTGCCCCTCTTCTTCTTCTGGGAATTCTATACTATGGATGTTATTACATTTGATGGAGTCACTGAGTTCCCTAAGTCTATTCTCCTTTTGCATAATTCTTTTTTCTTTTTCCAGCTTGGTTACTTTTTATTACTCTATCTTCTAGGTCATTAATTTGTTCCTCTGATTCTTCCAGCCTGCTGTTCATTGCATCAGGAATATTTCTAATGTAATTTATTGCACTCTTCATCTCTGATTTGTTCTTTTCTATCTCTGTGTTAAGGGTCTCACTGATGTCTTCCACTCTTTTCTCAAGTCCAGTGAGTATCCTTATGATAATTGCTTTAAATACTCCATCAGGCATTTTGCTTACATCTGTTTCACTGAGATCTCTGGTAATGGCCTTGTCCTATTTTTCATTTGGGATAAATTTCTCTGTCTTCTCTTTTTCTCTAAGTCTCTGTGACTGTTTCTCTGTGTTAGGAAAGTGAGCTATATCTCCTGTTGTTGAGGGTAATGGCCTTATGAAGAAGAGGTCCTATAGTGCCCTACAATATAGTGTCCCCTATTCCCTAGGGACTGGCACTCCTGGGAGTGTCTCCAATGTGTGCTGCATGTGCTCTGCTGTTGTGTTCTGGCCACTCCATACTTCAGGCCAGTCATCTGTGGAGGCTCTTTTTGTCTGTTGTGGGCAGTGTTTGGTCCCTGGCCTGAATGTGGCATGTTTTTACTAGGTGTGTTCTTGTCTGTTTGCAAAATGAGACCTGTCACCACCACCACCGCCACCAGCACTGAGACTCCCCAAAACTCCTGGGTCAAGAGATGTGGTTTTGGCAGGAGTTTGGGTTGGCCTTCTGGGGGAGGAGCCCCACTGTACTGGGACTGAGGCAAGTATGACCGGGGATGGCGGTTCCACTGGAATGCAGGGGGCAGGGCTTGGTGTAAGCAAATTAGGTAGCTAGCGTGGGCATTGCAATGGGTCCCACAGGTGGCCTTATGCTGAGGGATGGGGTAGGGAAATGACTCTGGACAGTTTCTTTGTTCCAGAGGGGATTCTTCATGAGTGCTGGCTTCTCTGGGATGCTCTCTGAGATGAACAAATAACCTCCCCACTGTGTGCCCCAGGTGAGCTTCAGATTGATGTTTCCACACTGTATGTCTAGGGGCTGTTTATCACTCCTTCACTCCTTCACCCCAATGCCCTCCTGGCTCTATCCAAGCCAAGCCCGTTGACCTTTAAAATTTCAGGCTTTAAGCCCCACGTGATTGTAAGAACTCCCTAAATTCAGGCCCTCTCACTTTTCAAGCCATTTGCTATGGGGGCTCATTTTCCCTGTGTGTTAGTCTGTCTCTCACCCTTCTCCATTACTGTGGTTCTTTCCCCACTGCAGCAGCCATAATCCATTTCTCTCCCAAACTACATCTCCACACTTCCTATTCAGTGTGGCCTCTTATTTATCTTTAGCTGTGGAGTTTGTTCTGCCAAACTTCAGTTCAATTTCTGGGGTATTTAGGGTGATTTGATAGTTATCTAGTTGTATGTGTGGGATGAGGTGAGCCTAGGGCTGCCACCTTCCCCTCCACCTTTCTCATTTCTTAATGTGTTTATTGCTAGGAACATCCCTCTTAGGACTGCTTTTGCTGCAACTCATACATTTTGTTATGTTGTGTTTCCATTTTTGTTTGTCTCAAGGTGCTTTTTTATTTCTCCTTTAATTTCCTATTTGATCTATTGGTTGTTTGGAAAAGTTTTATCTCATTTTTATTATTCATGTGTGCTAGAAGTTTTCCTCTTCGTATTGATTTCTAGTCCCATACAATTTTTGTCAGAGTAGATGTTTGGTATGATTTCAATCTTCTTGAATTTCTTAAGACTTTTTTTGTGGCCTAACTTATGGTCTACCCAGAAAATGTTCCATGTGCACTTAAGAAGAATGTGTATTCTACTGTTGTCTGATAGAATGTTCTGCACGTATCTGTTAGGTCCATTTGTGTCTATAGTGTTGTTCAAATCTGTTTTATTATTTATTGTTTGGATGACTACTGACAGTGGGGTATTAAAGTCCTCAACTAATATTATTGTTTAATTCTCCTTTGGCTTTGCCAGTTTTTACTTTATATATATAGGTTCTCTAATGTTGGGTGTATAAATATACAATTATATTTTCTTGATGGATTGACCCTTTTATATAATGGTCTTCTTTGTCTATTTTTTATTTACCATTTTTAGTCAAGGTATATTTTATCTAATATATGTGCTTCTGCTTTTTTTGGTTACCATTTTCTTGGTAAATCTTTTCCATCCCTTCACTCTCAGTCTATTTGTGTCTTTAAAGTTAAACTGAGTCTCTTATAGGCAGCATACTACTGGATCTTGTTTTCAAAATGCTTTCAGCTATTCTATGTCTTTTTAGTGGAGAATTTAATCCATTTATGTTTAAAGTAATTATTGATAGATAAGTACTCACTATAGTCATTTTATTAATTGTTTACCGGCTATTTGGTAGAATTGGTGTTCCTTATTTCTAATCCTGTTGTCTTTCTTTGTGTGTTGATGTCTTTTGGCATCAGTATGCTTTTACTTCTTTATCATATTCTTGTGTGTAATCACTATAGGTTTTTTTCTTGTGGTTACCATGAGGCTTACATAAAATGTCTTGAAATTATAACACCCTATTTTGAACTGATTAAAAGCTTCAATAGTACTCCTAAACTTTATTATAATTTTACTTTTCTCCCCTGTCACAATTTAGGTTATTGATGTTACAATTTATTGTGTAACCAATAATAGCTTATTGTAGTTATGGTTATATTTACATTTGTTTTTTGACTTTAAACTATCATTATAAGTGAATTATGTACCACCATTACATATTATAGAATCTAACTTTGACTATATACTTATCATTACTAGCGAGTTTTATGCTACCATTTTATGTTTTTATGATGTTAATTAACATCCTTTTACTTCAGATTAGAGACCTCCCTTTATCATTTATTTATAAAGTAAACATAGTTTGGGGAAATCTTTTGTTTGGGAAAATCTTTATCTCTTCTTCATTTCTGAAGGACAGCTTTGCCAGGTGTTGAATTCTTGTTTGGCAGTTTTTTCTTTGAATATTTTAAATATCTCATCCCATTCTCTCCTGGCCTGAAAAGTTTCCATTGAGAAATCTGCCAGTAATCTTAGAGGGGTTCTCTTATACATAACTTCTCTCTTTTCTCTTGCTATTTTAAAAGTTCTTTGAATTTGACTTTTGATAATTAATTACAGTATGTGTTGGTGGCCTTTTTCAGGTCCAACCTATTTGGGATCTTTTGAGTCTCATGGATTTGATGTCCATTTCTCTCCCCAGGTTTGGGAAGTTTTCAGCCATTATTGTTTTCAATATGCTTTGTCTCTTTTTTTAACTCTTCTCTTTCTGGAATTCCCAGAATGTGGGTATTATTTCTTTTTATTGTGTTCTATAAATCCCATAGACTTTCTTTACTTTTTCCCAATTCTCTTTTCCTTTTTCTCCTCTGACTGGATAATTTCAAAGGTCCTGTATTCTACACCACTGATTCTTCTGCATGGTCAAATCTGCTTTTGAAGCTCCATATTGAATTCTTTACTTCTCTCATTGTATTTTTTCAGCTCTAAATTAAAAAATATTTTTTTTGATGGTTTCTACTTCTTTCTTGAACTTCTTCCTTTTCATTTCCCTTAATTTCATTTATTTGTGTGTTCTAATAGTGTGCTAAGCTTCTTTAAGAGAATTATTCTGAATGCTTTGACAGTTCATTGATCTCCAATTCTTTAGGTTCAGTTATTGGAGCTTTATTAGTTTTCTTTGGTGGTGTCATGTTTACTTGATTTTTTTTTTTAACAGTCCTTGATTCCTTACATTGGTGTCTGTACATTTGGGTAAGTGATCTCCTCTTCCAGACTTTACAGGTTCCCTTTGGCAGAGACAGTTACTTACCAGTCAGCTCAGTTTGGGTTTCTGGATATGTGTGCTGGTAACTTCCTTGGGCAGATGGAGATTGCTAAACAGTGCCTATTTTTTTGGGTGAGGCCACTGCCTAAACCTCTGAGGTTGGTGGATGTGTCACTGGCTTAGAACAGTTGGCTAGGACTCCTGCCTTGGTTCCCTGTAGGATGAGATCTGTGGCTGCTGGGTTCTCTAGTCAGGCTTACTAGATGGTTAGGACTGGGTACTATACCCAGAAGTAGACAGAGCTGTGAATTCTCTTCTTGCTCTGGCAGTGAAGCAGGATGGGCCCCAGGGCTTGCATGGCTCATCATTTAGGAATTTGAAATGGCAAGACTGTGCACCGAATTTCCTGGCCAGATGGGGCCACTGGTTTTGTTCTTCAAATGGGGAAAGCCACAGGGCACTCTCTGTTCAAGTGCCTCTGTCAGCAGGGCCTTATGCAGCTTCCCATATGCCCTGGTTAAGTTCCTGATAAGGTGGGATGAAAGCTGTACTTAGCAGCAGGTGAGGATACAAATTAGTTTCCCTGTCCAGACAGAGTGGGGAACCAGCTCGAAGATCAACAAGGCTTTTTTGTGGTCTTGTCTCATGCCAACCGATGCCCCAAGTTTCCTGGCCAAATGGTGTCCCTGGCTTTGCTCTGTGGATGATCAGTTCTGCCTGTTATACTCTCTGCTAGAATGTTGCTGGGCTACACAGCTTCCAGGTGTTCTTGTCAGGTTTTCTGGTCAGGAGGGCCCACAAGCTACACTCGGCAGTGAGCTGGGCTCTGATTCAGCTTGTCTGCCTGGGCAAAGCAGAGGAACCCTCCAAGCCTGGCAAGACCTTTTGTTTGTGTTCTTGACTCAAGCCAACCTGCTCTCTACGTCCCCTGGCTGAATGGTGCCACTGGATTTGCTCTGTAGGTCAGTTCTGCCTGCCATTCTCTCTGCTCAGCTTCAGCATGTTGGGTTATGCAGCTTCCAGGTGTTCCTGATCAAACGTTCTGGTTGGGAGGGGCCAGAAGCTACACTCAGCAATGGGTTGGGCTACATATAACTCAGCTCCCTGAGTGAAGGCAGAAGGACAAGGCCAGTAAAACTTCATTTGGGGACCCGAATGAGGTAGACTTGCATCCAGCTAAATTCCCTGGACAGACTGTGCCATCTTGGCTCTGCAAGTGAACAAAGCAGCAGCAGTCATTGCTACTACTAGGGTGCTGCAGACACGAACTGGGTCTGTCAGGACCCTAGTGTGGGTGGTTGTGAGCTCTTCCCCCTTCTCCATCACAATCAGATTCCCAGTGGTTGAGCCCCTCATATTTCCCTGAAATCCCCACAGGGCTCCCAGGAAGAGACCCACAATGCTGGGGAAGCTGGGTGTCTGCTATAGGCTTTCTTTTATCACTGGAGGAACCACAGACTCAGGGCAGACCTCTTGGTGTGGTGCTGTGCCAGCCTGGGTGAGGGGCAATACAGTCCACATGTACCACTCCTCTTACCCTTCAAATTCAGCCTGTCTTGGTCTCTTGTGGTACAGAGGATGGTTCAGCCTTATCCCCATGTTCTAGAATTCTCTGAGTGGTGTGCTGCCTGTGGATAATTGTTAGCTGTTCTTCTTGTGAAGGGGAGCAAGTCAGGAACAACCTACGTCACCATCTTGTTGATGTCACTCTCCCCTGTTGTCTCTTTTTATAAGGACACTAATATTATTGGATCAAGGCTCCACCCTTATGACCTCACTTTGCCTTAATTACCTCATTCAAAGGGTCTATCTCCAAATATAGTTACATTGGGCTTCAATATATGAATTTTGGAGGGGGGATACAAACATTCAGTCCATGACACAGGGGCTTAACCAATTTTGCTGTGGAGTGGCCATCTGGGCTGTTTCCCGAGGAACTCCAAATGACAGTCTTTTTTTTAGGCCCTACCTCTAGGGCTGGTTAGATTCTCCAGAAGAGTCTTTCAATTTCTAGTCTGTAGGGAAACGTTTCAGCTGCCAGCATTCTGAAAACTGAGTTTCAGTACTCACTATTTGGTGTGCGTGGGTTGACTTAATCATCCTGTATTTGGTTATATTACCCCAACTTCAACTTTGCCTAGAGTTCTGTCATTCAAAGATCGTCGGTTTGACCCTCTTCAAGAAATAAGCCTCCTGGCCATTCGTGAGGTGGGAAACAGAGCATCTACTTAATGCAGGGAGCAGGTACAGGGACCCAGGGGCTTACCTGATACCAATTGATTTCCATCGGTCCTCCTTATTTTGGCCTCTTCTCTTCCTCTCCAACACCTGCTGCTGTCAGTTCCTGTGGCTTTTGGTTTCTGTGGTATGAACTGTATTATTGGCTGTGAACTTTCTCCATTGTTCAGTTTCAACTGCTAAGTGAGTTACTACTATCCATCTGCTTTATAGCTTCCAAAATCTTATCACTTTTGTCTCTTCTGTTCTTCCTGTTGTATGAATTTTTAAAAATCCCATTTAGTCTGTGTGAGCTTTGGGTGGGAACAAAACTAGATCTGTGTATTCAGTCCCCATTTTAACCCAGAAACTTCCATTCTTTTCCAAAGCAGTAACTTCTGGGATTAGTTTCAGTTCTGTATTTAAATAGATTGATTCCTTACTGCTGGTTCTTTCTTCCCATATCTCCCCTAGTTCCAAGTTCTTTATTTGGATGTATCTCTTGGCTGCATTTCTTCATCAAGTAGTTTTTTAGGAAAGAGCTTACTGGCAGTTGTGCTAAGAGGTGGCTTGAGGTAGGTGGGGTGGAGGGCAGATGGTATCTTGTAGGAAAACGTAGCTTAAAAAAAACCCTTTTCTAACCCAGTTGCCAGCCTGAACCCTTTTGTTTAGAAATTTAGAGTCCTTAAGTCTTTGCAGGTTTGTGAATGCCAATTTGTTGCCTTTATGTTCAACTCTTCACTTCCTAGTTTTGTGGACTTGGTTGACTTGTTTGGGACCTTGGTTTCTAGTTTGTAAAATGGAGGCCATAATTCCTCAGAGGGTTGTTGGAAGGGCAACACCAGGCCTATCTGTTCAACAGATACTACTTCCCTTTCTCTGCCCCGTGCCCCCTTCCCAGCATTCCTTCCCCCCTTTTCCTCAGATGGATGTAAAGGATCCTTTTGCCTGCTGCTTTAGCACCCCCAGTACGCAGTGGTCCAAGATGCTGTGGAAACAAGCCTCAAACCCAGGCAGCTAAAAGCCAGGTTGGCTCTTCCTAGAGGTTCAGGTGCTGAGCCCTTTCCACCTACCCTGGTTAGGACAGCAGCAACTGTAATCTTGTGCTCACGGCTGCTAACCTCACAGATAAGATCAGCCCTGAGATAAGAGCATAACTTTCACTGCAGGGCTTTAGCGGGCAAAGGAATCTGATTCAAGGCAGTAACTTCCATCAGGGGAGAAAAGATAAGGTACGGTCACTTCTAATCTCAATAAGAGCATGTTCACGGTCTAGTGCCTTTCCGTGAACCGGCAGCTTGACATTTTCTATCATGGGACTTGTTCACAGTCAGGCCTGCCGCTGCTTTCTGAATGAAAAAGGCCAAGTGCCAGACAGGTTTGCTTCTTCCCCGGTTCCTACAAGGTGCGTTGTGAATGAAGGACTGAAAGACTTGGGGGTGGATGCAGAAGAAGCCTGCCATGGATGAATGAATGCTTGTAGAAAAAAAAATTTAAAGGAGCAAATCTTAGTGTTGAATCAACTTATGTGTGCAGCCCCCCCTGCCTAATACATGACTCTAGCTATTGTGACAATGAGAATATAAGAGAACGGAAGACACGAAAGACCTGCTTCCATCAACTGTGGCATCTGCAGACAATAGAATAGTAGTTATAGTTCTATTCATTATAGGTAGCCATTAAGAAGGATTAAATGGATCTATGTGTACAGACACAGGAAGATGTTTACATTTGGTTAAGCTACCAAGGTTACAAAGCAACGTGCATAGTGTGAACATTTTGTGTGGAACTGATGATATGCATGTGTTCACGAGCAGGTGGATGGAGGATGTTCATCACAGTGTTTATTTTACCACGGTTATCTCTGATGGTGGATTTCAGGGGACTTCGTGCTTTATTGGTTCATTTCAATTAGTTATAATGAGAATATATAATTTTTAGAGCCAAAAGCTTGCTTATCTATTTATTTTAGCTATGTTCATTTAAATAAAAGCAGACTCTGCTTTGCATTCTCTCTTGACCTCATTCACTTCCACTATGTGCAATTTTAAAAACTGGAACAATAGGATTTTCCTCACCGGTTGTTTGTTGTGAGGATGAAATACTATGAAAGCCCACAGGCTTGTTGCTCAAAACCTGTAGGCTGAACAGTTTAAACAGAAGAGGACTGAAATTTTTTTCCCCTTAAAACAGGAAATGTTGGGTAGAGTGGAGTGAGAAAGGCTGAGTCACTGACTTCTGTTTGACTCATATATTTATGTATTTATTTTTTTTAAGTTTATTTTGAGAGACATTGTGTGCGAGCATGAGTGGGGGATGGGCAGAGAGAGAGGAAGAGAGAGAATCCTAAGCAGGCTTTGTGCTGTCAGTGCAGAGCCCTAGGTGGGGCTCGAACCTATGAACCGTGAGATCATGATCTGAGCCGAAATCAAGAGTCAGATGCTCAACCGACTGAGTCACTCAGGTGCCCCAAATCCTATATCCATTTAGTAGCTAAGATCAGGGCTGCCGTGCTTGGTCATTGGGGCACTTTCATATTACAGTGCATGTGACCCCGACGCTTGAGGACTGGCACAGACTGGAACCGGGTGATGTGGCGGTCCTGACTCCAGGCTCAGAGGTGAAGATGCCTGCCCAAGTCCTCATTGGTCACGTGGGGGAGTCTGACCGTAGGAAGACATTCACCGTTAGAAGAGGACTTTTTTTTTCAATATATGAAGTTTATTGTCAAATTGGTTTCTATACAACACCCAGTGCTCATCCCTAAAGGTACCCTCCTCAATACCCATCACCCACCTTCCCCTCCCTCCCAACCCCCATCAACCCTCAGTTTGTTCTCAGTTTTTTTTTTTTTATTTAAAAAAAAATTTTTTTTTCAACGTTTATTTATTTTTGGGACAGAGAGAGACAGAGCATGAACGGGGGAGGGGCAGAGAGAGAGGGAGACACAGAATCGGAAACAGGCTCCAGGCTCTGAGCCATCAGCCCAGAGCCTGACGCGGGGCTCGAACTCACTGACCGCAAGATCGTGACCTGGCTGAAGTCGGAGGCTCAACCAACTGCGCCACCCAGGCGCCCCTTGTTCTCAGTTTTTAAGAGTCTCTTATGCTTTGGCTCTCTCCCACTCTAACCTCCTTTTTTTTCCCCCTTGCCCTCCCCCATGGGTTTCTGTTAAGTTTCTCAGGATCCACCTAAGAGTGAAAACATATGGTATCTGTCTTTCTCTGTATGGCTTATTTCACTTAGCATCACACTCTCCAGTTCCATCCACGTTGCTACAAAGGGCCATATTTCATTCTTTCTCATTGCCACGTAGTACTCCATTGTGTATATAAACCACAATTTCTTTATCCATTCATCAGTTGATGGACATTTAGGCTCTTTCCATAATTTGGCTATTGTTGAGAGTGCTGCTATAAACATTGGGGTACAAGTGCCCCTATGCATCAGTACTCCTGTATCCCTTGGGTCAATTCCTAGCAGTGCTATTGCTGGGTCATAGGGTAGGTCTGTTTTTAATTTTTTGAGGAACCTCCACACTGTTTTCCAGAGTGGCTGCACCAATTTTCATTCCCACCAACAGTGCAAGAGGGTTCCCGTTTCTCCACATCCTCTCCAGCATCTATAGTCTCCTGATTTGTTCATTTTGGCCACTCTGGTGTGAGGTGATATCTGAGTGTGGTTTTGATTTGTATTTCCCTGATGAGGAACGATGTTGAGCATCTTTTCATGTGCCTGTTGGCCATCCGGATGTCTTCTTTAGAGAAGTGTCTATTCATGTTTTCTGCCCATTTAGAAAAGGACTTTCTAGTAAAGAATGGGAAGGGCCTGGGGTGGAGCCCAGTGCAGTGGGGCTCAGCAGATGCTAGTTCTTTCCCTTGAAGTTTTCCAGGTGGACAAAAAGGGTATTCTAGGCTTGTGAAGAGACAGAAGTGTCATGCACATTTGGATATAAAAAAGCAGCCAGTTTGCTACTTCTGATAGGGCATGAATTTGATTTTAAAATGAGTTTCTTTGTAAGCTTAGTCTCTGGGACTGCCTTCACAGAATTAAACAGAAATGTACTGCTGGTACGCGCAATTCTCCTGTTTACAAGTGTGGCACCACCCTGCTTCCCACCCCGAAAGGCGGCTAAGCTCCCTTGGAAGGACTCCCTAGGTGGACACAACAGCTCACCAGCACACACGTGGGAGACTGGCCGTCCACATCATTCCGGGAAGCCCCCAGAATCACAGTGAGGTTTTAAAATGTTTTTTGCTGTTCTAGAGTCTCAGCGAGTCTCTTGTCCCTCAAAGCATGGATTTGATGATTGGCAACCTGCGACTTAGATGAATGAACTCTTCCTTCCTTTAAAGAGTGTTCATTCATTCCTAAGTTTGAGAAACTGTATCTTTGCCACGCCCCTTCACTTGGTGATGACCTATTTTTAAAATCTCATTTTGTATTCAGATTTCAGTCTGCTTTTGATATGGCTTAATTAAAACAAAAACCTCTCCAGGTAATAGAACAAGGTGAACCAAAAGCTTTGGGCTTGAGGTGGCTGCTAGGGACTCGTTCAATATAGATCAGTAACATAGGCTGCAGCTTTATTTTTTAAATTTCTTTTCTTTTAATGTTTTATTTATTTATTTATTTATTTATTTATTTATTTTCAACGTTTATTTATTTTTGGGATAGAGAGAGACAGAGCATGAACGGGGGAGGGGCAGAGAGAGAGGGAGACACAGAATCGGAAACAGGCTCCAGGCTCTGAGCCATCAGCCCAGAGCCTGACGCTGAGCCATCAGCCCAGAGCCTGACGCGGGGCTCAAACTCACAGACCACGAGATCGTGACCTGGCTGAAGTCGGACGCTTAACCGACTGCGCCACCCAGGCGCCCCTGTTTTATTTATTTTTGAGAGAGAGAGAACGAGCAGGGAGGGGCAGAAAGAGAAGGAGACACAGAACCTGAAGCAGGCTCCAGGCTCTGGGCTGTCAGCACAGAGCCCGACGTGGGGCTTGAACTCGTGGCCTGTGAGATCATGACCTGAGTGGAAGTTGGATGCTCAACTGAGCCACCCAGGCGCCCCACAGGCTGCAGCTTTAAAGGTTCCGTGCTGAGGCTGGCAGGATCCCACTTCCTTGATCCGTCTTAGGAATTGGCCCATGGGACTGGGGAGCACGTATCTCCGAGGGGGGCCAGGCCGTGGTTGTGCCAAGCAAGCACCACACACATGCCTAGAAAAGCCCTTGGCAGTCAGAAGAGCAGTTGAAGTTTCTAGTGGCAGAGAGGCTGCAGGAATTTTGCAGGAGCCCCTGACTGCCACCCCAACGCTCCCTGTGCAGATTTGAAAGTTCTGCAGCTTTCACACAAACTTAGGAGACTCATTCTGAAGGTGGCTGAGGACGTGCTGGAAAGAGGTATTCTTCTGAGCCCCGAGATGAAAATCCAGATGGAACATTGGCTGATATCCACTTTCGGAAACGGGCAAGTTCCTAGGCAATTTGTTTGAAAATCTTGCTCTAAATTATCATTTTAGAATAAGTTTACATTTTTACAAAGGATCTGTTTGTACATTACACATTTTGATCCATTTAGGTAAATAGGACCTTGAGGATGAGAAAATGGAGGCCCAGAAACTCTTGTGTAAGCCAGGGTCACACTGCGGACAGAGGTGAGCCTGGGTCAGCACGCTCTCCATTCTGTCATCCCCAGTGGTGTGTGCTAACAGCTAGTGTGGCGCATGTGCTGTTAGTTTGATAGTTTTGTTTTTATTTTTTTTATTATTTTTTAATTTTTTTTTCAACATTTATTTATTTTTTGGGACAGAGAGAGAACATGAACGGGTGAGGGGCAGAGAGAGAGGGAGACACAGAATCGGAAACAGGCTCCAGGCTCTGAGCCATCAGCCCAGAGCCCGACGCGGGGCTCGAACTCACGGACCACGAGATCGTGACCTGGCTGAAGTTGGACACTTAACCGACTGCGCCACCCAGGCGCCCCGATAGTTTTGTTTTTAAAGGAGAAACAAGGATAATTGAGAAGTAGCTAAATCCCCTAGACTACACTCCCGGAAAGCCTCTGTGGCTCCACAAGCCCCCAAGAGAGCCAGTGTCATCTGCCCTGTGGCAGTGGGATGAAAAGGCAAACAGCACGAAGGAGGAAATAAATAGCATCGCAGATTGAAACCCAAACCGGCAAATTCATAGCAAATGTCACTACATGTGTAACAGGGAGAGGGGAAAAAACCTTACATGAGTCTTCTCTATATGTTGAAGATTTTATTTTTCAGGGGAATCAATTCCATTTAATAAACCTTTGTAAAATGCCACAGAAGCCAGGGGGCACAGGTTTAAGCCATGCTATTAAGAATTGGCCCTCTCCAGGCTGAGTCTCTTCTGCAGCTTACCTGGAAGTTACAAAGAGGAGTTCCTGAATACAAACCTTTGAAAAAGCCAATCTTTTTCCTGTTTTTGGATTTGGGCCAAATGCAGAAAGTGGATTTTCCACTTTTTTGCTTTGATAGGAGTTGAACTCTTATCTTTTTTCATTTAAAACAAGCCAAAGTCCCTCTTAAAGAATCATAATGCAGGAAACTGCTTCTGTGGAAGCGAACCTTGACTTAGGGCCACACAAGCTCAGGCATGTGCCTGTCAGACTCTGCCTGCTCAGGACACACAAGAGAGGAAACCAAATGCTGCTGCCCACGCTGTTCTGCAGTTGTCTAGAGTAGGGGGAGCACAGACAAGAAAAAGTGCAAAATAAAGGGTGTTTGTAAGGGCCCAGAGTAGATGGGAGACCCCCACATGAGAAAGGCTGGTTTCAAGCTTCACACACAAACCTACAACTTCAATTCCTCTCTCCTCATCACACTGTTATTTCAAACATCAGCATGGGAATCAGAATTATTTCCATTAAAACAAGAGCTCATTTTCTTGTGCCGGAATGTACATAAAGGCCAGAGATCAAAGCCTGACAGTTTTCATGTTCCAGCCTTTTTGTCCCTACAGTATATAAATAACCTACTCCCAAGTTTACTCCTCAAATGACAATAGCTAGCTTTACTTCATGAATTATGGTGTCCAAATGAGTTGATTAATTTGCTTTCGTCACTGTGCATGAGTCATGGTAGATCAACTGCAGGCTTCATGCAGACTTTAGAAACTGGATACATGACTGAAGAACACGCAGCAGCTCTGGGCACCAGGGGCTTGGTGGGCTTGGTCAGCAGGCGCCTGGCCTGGCCCTGAACGCAGTTTCCAGTCTCTGCAGCTGCAGGATGAGGGTGAAGTGAAGCTCCTTGCCAGGGAGGCAGGGTAGGTCCATTTGTTTTGCTCAGCCTCTCTGCTGAGTAGTCAAGGTATCTTGAATCTTTATTTTCTGCCAGGGAGGACACTGCATCAAGGTGGGCCGGTGTGGCCATTATTTCAGCGTCTTTACCATGTACGGCCCTTGTAGTCTGTAGCCAATCTTTCTGTAATAATTCCTGGTGCCGACCCCTGTGAGGCAGCAGAAAACCAAAGAAAGAAGAGTATTAAGCGTAAACTCCCGTAAAAACCCTCAAAGGCCAGCAGATGCTCCTCTCTCAGCTCCACCCCCACCCCCCTCATATTCACAGACCAAATTCCAGTCCAGATCGAACCTCATTTTAACAAGTTTGGAACATTTTTATCATTTTGAATACAGGCTGTATTAAACTATAGAAACTTTGTATTTTAGAGCCTGTGTATTTCAGTCCTGTTGGCACACCATGGGAGGAGGTGGATTTAAGTGTGACCTGTCCACATTCTAAATGGAACCAAACAGTATCACAGTTCCCCGGAAGGTGAAAGAGAGGGGAGACGGGGGAAAATGGGGTCTCCACAGAGCCTAGAGAGGGAAGGGGCACCGAACGAAAAGAAGCTGTGCTTCAGTGTCAGTGTAACACGCCCTCTCGTGAGCGACAATTTCAACAGAATATTGGTCACATTAAATTAATGCTACTTAATTTGCATTTTATTAAAGTTTTGTTTAACTGGCATATTTCTTTCATGTATGAACAGTGTAAGTACCAGAAGTTCATACCTGTTTTAAGTTTGCATGCATTTAAGCAACATTAGCTGATTTAAGGCAATACTAAAGATGTATGAACTTTCTTTTTTTAAAAGGGATCTACATATTAAGTTTGAGAAACACTATCCTAAGTGATCCCTCTAAATAAAATACTGTCCCACAGAAGATGCTGAGAGCTCACAGGAGGATAAATGCATGGCTTATAAGGTAGTGTCGACTGGCGTGGTTAAGAGGGGACGGGCTCTGGATCAGTTTGATCTGGGTTTAAGACCTGGGCCCATCATTTTATAGGTCTGTGGCCTGGGTCAGTTACTTAATTTCCCTGAATTTTTTTTTTTCCATATAATTTATTGTCAAATTGATTTCCATACAACACCCAGTGCTCATCTCAACAGGTGCCCTTCTCAATGCCCATCACCCACCCTCCCCTCTCCCACTCCCCAGCAACCCTCAGTTTGTTCTCAGTATTTAAGAGTCTCTTATGGTTTGCCTCCTTCCCTCTCCATAACTTTTTTCCCCCCTTCCCTCTGGTCTTAAGTTTCTCAGGATCCACCTATGAGTAAAAACATATAGTATCTGTCTTTCTCTGCCTGACTTATCTCACTTAGCGTAATACTCTCGTTCCATCCACGTTGCTACAAAAGGCTATATTTCATTCTTTCTCCTTGCCAAGTAGTATTCCATTGTATATATAAACCACATCTTCTTTATCCATTCGTCAGTTGATGGACATTTAGGCTCTTTCCAAATTTGGCTATTGTTGAAAAGTGCTGCTGTAAACATTGGGGCACATGTGCCCCTATGCTTCAGCACTCCTGTATCCCTTGGGTCAATTCCTAGCAGTGCTAATGCTGGGTCATAGGGTAGATCTATTTTTAATTTTTTGAGGAATCTCCATGCTGTTTTCCAGAATGGCTGCACCAGTTTGCATTCCCATCAACAGTGCAAGAGGGTTCCTGTTTCTCCACATCCTCTCCAGCATCTATAGTCTCCTGATTTGTTCATTTTAGCCACTCTGACCAGCGTGAGGTGATATCTCAGTGTGGTTTTGATTTGTATTTCTCTGATGAGGAGTGAACACTTACAGCAATGGCTAGATGATCTAGACAGAGAATCAATAAAGAAACAAGGGCCCTGAATGATACATTGGATGGACTTGACAGATATATTTAGAACTCTGCATCCCAAAGCAATGGAATATACTTTCTTCTTGAGTGCACATGGAACATTCTCCAAGATAGATCACACACTGGGTCACAAAACAGCCCTTCATAAGTATACAAGAATTGAGATCATACCATGCACATTTTCAGATCCCAATGCTATGAAACTTGAAATCAACCACAGGAAAAAGTCTGGAAACCCTCCAAAAGCATGGAAGTTAAAGAACATCCTACTAAAGAATGAGTGGGCCAACCAGGCAATTAGAGAAGAAATTTAAAAATATATGGAAACAAATGAAAATGAAAATACAACAATCCAAACACTTTGGGATGCAGCAAAGGCAGTCCTGAGAGGAAAATACATTGCAATCCAGGCCTATCTCAAGAAACACGAAAAATCCCAAATACAAAATCTAACAGCACACCTAAAGGAAATAGAAGCAGAACAGCAAAGACACCCCAAACCCAGAAGAAGAGAAATTATAATAAAGATCAGAGCAGAAATAAACAATATAGAATCTAAAAAAACAGTAGAGCAGATCAATGAAACCAAGAGTTGGTTTTTTGAAAAAATGAACAAAATTGGTAAACCTCTAGCCACGCTTCTCAAAAAGAAAAGGGAGAGGACCCAAATAGATAAAGTCACGAATGAAAATGGAATTATTACAACCAATCCCTCAGAAAAACAAGCAATTATCAGGGAATACTATGAAAAATTATATGCCAACAAATTGGACAACCTGGAAGAAATGGACATATTCCTAAGCACCCACACACTTCCAAAACTCAAACAGGAAGAAATAGAAAACTTGAACAGACCCATAACCAGAGAAGAAATCGAATCAGTTATCAAAAATCTCCCAACAAATAAGAGTCCAGGACCAGATGGCTTCCCTGGGGAATTCTACCAGACATTTAAAGCAGAGATAATACCTATCCTTCTCAAGCTGTTCCAAAAAATAGAAAGGGAAGGAAAACTTCCAGACTCATTGTATGAAGCCAGCATTACTTTGATTCCCAAACCAGACAGAGACCCAGCAAAAAAAGAGAGCCCTGAACCTTTATTTTATCCTCTGTAATAATGTACTTAAGTTTTCAGGATGTTGAGTATTAAATGAGATAGTCTATGGAATGTGATTAGTGCAGGGTCTGAAAAAAGCCAATTCCTCAGAAACATTGGCTGTTATTATTCTTTTAAAGCTGTTTACGATCTGGTACCCAACTACATTTCTAGCTTTATCTCTTGCTACACCTCTCTTCTTAAAAATTATGCTTCAGCCTTGGTGAATTTTAAATTTTTTTAAGTTCTCTGCACATGTCTGGCTCTTTTTCTAGTTTCCAGGTCTTTGCTTATGCTTGTTCCCTCTAGCAAACTAATCAGACCTAAGAAGGGGGTGGTGGAAACCTCCATTTATAGGTCAGAAGCACTGGTAACAACCTGGACTTGCAATTGGCATTTGAAGTGAGGACACTCTTGTGGGCCTGAGCCCTTAACCTGTGGGATCTGAAGCTGTCTCCAGGTAGATAGTGTCAGAATGGAGTTAAATTACAGGACACACAGCTGGTGTGGCAGAACTGCTTGATGTGTGGAAACACCCTACATCCGGTGTCAGTAGCATAGGTATTCAGAGTATCATGTGCAATGTGAATGAAAACAACCGCGGTTTTCTTTACAGTGTTCTGCCCCCCAGAACTCCCCATGGTGGACTGTGCCACTGTTGGCCTCCCTAAGTGGTACGAGTTCTATTTACCTTTTTCTTTACTTTGTATTCCTAGTGCTGAGTATTGTGCATGAAATAGAGACTCTTAAATACTGAGAACTGAGGGTTTGATGAGGGTTTAAGGGGAAAGTGGGTGATGGGCACTGAGGAGGGCACCTGTTGGGATGAGCACTGGGTGTTGTATGGAAACCAATCTGATGATAAATTATATAAAAAAATTTAAAAAACCCAAAAAACAAAACAAACCAAAAACCCAAAGAACTGTTAGCTCTTTCAAGTCTAGCCTAGTTCTTTAGCCCAAACATTTGCTACTTAGGAAAAGGACTTTCCCACCATGTTTTGTTTCCTATCTCCTTTGAAAGTTTTCAAGTGTTTAGAAAATTGAATTGAAGCTGACACAATGGAAGTAACAGTACTATATCATGTGATGACAGGTCACTGGACAATTTCCCTTTTAATTCAAGGATTACTGAGAAACCACAAGAGACTCCTAATGATAGGGAACAAACTGAGGGGTGACAGAGGGAGGTGGTTGGGAATGAGCTAGCTGGGTGATGGGTATTAAGGAATGCACTTGTTGTGATGAGCACTGGGTGTTGTATGTAAGTAGTGAATCACTGAATTCTCCTGAAACCAATATTGCACTGTATGTTATCTAGAATTAAAAAAAAAAAAAAAATAGGATTACTGATATTCCATCTTGCACAATTTCACCTTGTCTCTACATTCTAATCATTACTTCTACTCAACATTGTGGCTTGGGATACAGCAAGAGGAAAACATACACAGAATATAGGTCAGATAGTAGCACACACCCACTGAATATAGGAAGACAGCTCAGAACCCCCAGAGGGGTACAACCACTTTATTGTTTGTACTATTTCCTAAAGCTCTCGTTCCATAAGCACATCCTATAACCCAGCAATTATATTCCTTAGTGAAGACAGAAATGAATGCTTATATCCAACAAAAGACATTATTTATAATATCCAAACAGGAAATAACCCAAATATCTATCAGTAGAATGGATAAATTATATTTTCACCCACAGAATGGAAAAAGGAACTATAGCTATCTGCAAGAACATGGATGAACCTAAAAGGCCTAACATGTATGAAAGAAAGCACATATGAAAGATCCCATCAACACAAAGTGCAGACACAGGTAAAGTTAATTTTATGGTCCTGGAAGTCAGAGTACTGGTTACATCTGGAAGATGGTATGAACTGAAAGAGGGAAGGAGAGTCTCCTGGAGGGCTGAAAAAGTTCCACCTTAATCTAATAGTTACATGGGAATACAATTCACATGCAAAAACTAATCAAGTGGTACACTTAAAATGTACTTTATTGCATGTAATATCTCAATTAAGAAAAAGGCTCAAGAGGGGCACTCCATTTTATAGATGTCTCAATGTGTTTTGAGAACTCAATTTGTACAGAGAATTTAGGAAATAAGATAGAAGGAATAGGATGAGTGGCTCATTCTACACTGAACCCTCAACTTGGACAAACCCACCACCAGGAGACCTCGGAATATACTTTTCCTATCCACAAAGAAGCTAGAATTCATAGCATCTCTCTCCATGCTAGCCGCTTCCCTTACTTATAGTCCTGTTGTTCGGTCGCCATGCTGTGCTTCATTTGACTTGCATGTCTATCTTCCTAGAATGTAAGCTCTTTGAAGTCAATGACTTCCATCATTAGGAAGTGTCTGGCATATAATCAACTATTGTACTGTATTCAGTTATTATGTTGTATACATACAAAGAAATGTGCCCCTGAGGGATGTCTTTAAAAAGAAAAAAGAAAAAAAAATTGCCTGTATGTTAGGTGACAGGTAGTGAAAATGACTCAGTGTAAAAGGCATGAAGGGCAGGGCTTTATCTAGTTCCAGCTTTCTTACCTTGTTAAAGATTTAGAAGCAGCTTTCTGATTTATACTGTTATCTCTTACGAAGTTGCCCCCACATTTTAAAGACATAGCTCTGGCTTTTTATATCTTCTAATTTCACAAAGTAGATGCCATTTTCCATGGACTTAATTTATTATGGAGAATATGTAAAAGTAGAGGTGATGTATCGAACTTCCATATACCCATTACCCAGCTTCAACAATGATCAATTAATTCACCAGACTGCTAATGCTTCTAGCTTTCTACTCATGTGAAGTCATAAAATACATTTGGTTTCCTTCCGGTTCTGCTCAGCATGTTCACTGGAGGCATGTTTTAATTGCCTTCTTTCAAATAAAGATGGTGATATCTCCTTTACCATTAATTACCAGACTGAAGGTGTACTGTTGGTCAAAGTGCATCCTAGAACAGCTACACCTGTTATCTGTCCACCATAACCAGCAGAGGTGAGACAGAAGCAGTTCCTTACATCTAACACAGGACAGCCCTCGGATAAGTGCAAAGTTCAACAGAGTGTGCCCTGATTTCCGAAGCTGCTGAAAAGAACAGCTTTACTGGGGTAACACTAAGCATTCCTCAGTCATGATTCCAACTGAGCATACAGGCTCCCTGAGCTATTTATGCCTTTATACAGGGCATGGGCCTTAGAAACCATTACAACTTGAGAAGAGGCATTCAGGCTTTGTGCTTTTTTGAAAGAAAGGTATATTTTCAGGCTCCTATCTTTGTTTCCACTAACATGCAGTAGCACGGAGATGGAAAATCTACTTCTGGACCCTTTGGGAAGATTTAAGTATTTTGGGGAAAGAAGTCTGACCTCCAGCGGGTCTGAACTCCAACCTCTTAAACAACTAAGCAAAAATACGCCCGTTTGTATTTCTTTGTGCCTCTTGTTTCTGGACAGCTTCCCCACCTCCATGCCCCTGCTGCATTTCTACAATCTGCAGAACAGGCTGGTAAAAGCATTAGCACTCTTAGCCAGCTTGGAGGAGAACAGGCCATCACTGGGGCTGGGTATGGGCCACACCCTGCTCCCTTCACCCCTTGGTGCTGAGCAGGGCTCCAAACAGTCCTCCTCACAGTAACTTTCCTCTTGTTAGTCGGCCAACAGCAAGCAATTACATTTCACAGCTGACGTCTGCCAGCCTCCTGGACTGACGTAGGCAGACTGTGTCACAGGCCTCAGCGTTAACACTGCTCCTGCCCTTGAGAAGAGATGCAGTGGACTGTACAAG
This sequence comes from Herpailurus yagouaroundi, assembly GCF_014898765.1. NCBI lineage: Eukaryota > Metazoa > Chordata > Mammalia > Carnivora > Felidae > Herpailurus > Herpailurus yagouaroundi. The sequence goes on along the minus strand of NW_024412376.1, from coordinate 11,496,958 downwards.
TAACTGACTTCTCAACCTGATCGCTTGGGTGTGTCTGCAAAGCCCGGTGGGCTAGGGAATGAGCAGGACTTGAACCGATATGCAGCAGTCCTCAGGGTGCCCTACTAGCATTGTTAGTAGAGCATTCAGGATGGGGAGGGCAGGGGGTGGTCCAAATGCCTGTTTTGTTTTATCCTCCAAGTTCTGCAACCCACAACCCAAATTCACCTATATTGTGGGGGCCTTTTTCCTACCCTTGGAGGCAGAATACATGTTTTAGCTTCATCGCTTTGCCAGATGTGATATGATCAAATGAGATAAGGTGGAAAAAGAGTATCCAGACACGTGCCTAGAGTAATATTCTGTGATTTGGCTTTGGTCACCAGCCTCTTTAGCTACCTTCAGCCACATCACATTCCTGAAGCCAAACTTGAAAAAGGAAAATATGTTAAATCAACCCTTTGAAACTTAAATCTGATTTTTCTGAGTAGGTACAAAAGATTGAGATGATGATTCATAATCATTAAAAAAAATCAGTGAAATAAAAACAAACTGTTTTAATTACTTTTGGGTTCAATTAATCAACTATTTATTGAGTACTTGGTATGTGCCTAGCAGCGTTAATACAAGGCAAATGTATTCATTAGTTTCATTCATTTGCTACTAAAATGAGACTTTATTACATCTCATTGATCGCTTAGTTGGATGACACTATTTCACTCAACAATGCCCACGTAGGAGAGTTGGGAAAGGTTTTTATTCTGAATGTCTGAAAATGAACCAGTTAACTCAATGACCCTAAATCTTTGAAAGAGAATTTTTTTCCCCCTGCTATTAAAAAAAAAAAAAAATACAAACTTACAAAATTACCCACATGTAATCTTAGCTCTTCAAAGCAGCTGACTATTTCAAATCATTAATAAAGCACATTAGTACTTTATTCTCCATCATCTTGGGTGATACAGAGAATATCTGAGTAGAGGTGTAAGATCCAACCTGCTACCCAGCAGCCTAAAATTCCTCTATCCATTCTGAAATGGCTATACCAAGGTAATAGCGAAGACAAAATGAACAAAGGATAAAGTAGATAACTTGTATAGCAGTTACACAGAATTTAAATGAAACCTACTGTGGTAACTTAGAGTAGGATGACGGTGGTAGGTTATCTTACAGCTCTTAGATTTTTTTTCCCCTCACACAGTGTCTGACCTAGGAGAGCCCACAAACTTCTAATTCAAAACTGGACTGGCTCTGTTCATATCAGGGCAAAATATATGCTATGTCACAGATCATTCCCACTACTTTGCTCACGTCCCAAATCATTAGTGTGTCTCTGCAGAAGTTAAAGACTGTGCCATCTGCAACCTGGAAGGAAGTGGTATCCCTTATAGTCTTTTAAAAAATTGACTTTGAAAAAGCAAATGGTCAAATAGGAAACTCCAGAGATCAGTCCCTCCACTGAAACAACCATTAAACTGGAAAAAAATAGAACCAACCATCTTGAGACACTAGAAATTGATAAGACACTTATAGCAACCGGGGTGGGGGGGGAGGGGGGCACTTGATGAAGGAGCTGCTGAACTCTGAGAAGAGAGCAGCAGATGTAAACCACATACTCTCCCCCATTCCTACAGCAGTTAGCTGAAGCCAGCTAGCTGTGTATTTGGTTTGGTTTGGAGGCTCCTGGAGGAACTACTGCCTTTGCTTTGGCCTCTTCTTTCTGTGCTGGGTGTTTGTTGTAAGATTTGAAGAGACATATAGCACCCTCCCCCATTTTTAAAGATCCAGACATTTAAGAAAATCTCTGTCAGGTCACAGGCTGATTGCAGAGAGGACAGAAACTTTAGTGTCCACATGCAACAAAGAACTGACTTTACAAAAATAGTTTGGAAAAGTCACTACACAAATGGATGACTGCAGCCCTTAAGAGCAATCCCTGAAGAGGGGGAGAATCTTTTATATTATTCAAATGTGCAGTTCTCAACATCAACAACAAAAACAAACCCAGGAAAATAAGGCCATTCATGGGAAAAAGAGAATTTGACAGAAACTGTGCCTGAGGAAGCCTAGATACTGGGATTACCAGGCAGAATCAACGGTATTAAATATGCTCAGGAGCTAAAGGAAACCATGAACAAAGAACTAAAGGAGCACAACCAACAAAAGAAAAATCACTAAGGGGGACTGTATCAAATTAAAAAGCTTCCATACAGCAAAAGAAATAATCAACAAAATGAAAAGACAACCTACGGAATGGGAGAACATATTTGTAATTCATATATTGGATAAGGAATTTTATCTAATATACTTAACTCCTACAACTTAGTAACAAAAGTCAATCTGATTAAAAATGGGCAGAGAAATTAAACTGACATTTTTCCAAAGAAGATATCCACATGGCCAATAGGTACATGAAAAGTTGCTCAACATCACTACTCATCAGGGAAATGCAAATCAAGACCACAATGACATGACCTCATTCATACCTGTTAGCCTGGCCATCATCAAGAAGACAAAAGAACAAGTGTTGGCAATATGTGGAGAAAAGAGAATCCCTTGTGTACTGTTGGCTGGGAATGCAAATTGGTGCAGCCATTATGGAAAACAGTATGGAGGCTCCTCAGAAAATTAAAAATAAAATTGCTATATGGTACAGGAGACAAAGTGTTCAATTCATCAAGGTTTAACAATTATAAACACACATACACCTAACAACAGAGCCCCAAAATATATGAAGCAAAAATGGACAGAATTGAGGGGAGAAATAAATAGTTCTACAATAAGAATTGCAGACTTCAACAGACATTTTCAATAATGGCTTGAAAAATAAGACAGAAGATCAATAAGGAAATAGAGGACTTGAAAAACACTTTAAACTGATTAGACCTAACAGGCATATACAGAACACATCACTCAGCAACAGCAGAATATGCATTTTCCACAGGGGACATGAAGCATTCTCCAGCTTAGATCATAAATCAGGTCATAAAAGAAAACTTAATAAATTTAAAAAGACTGAAATCTTAAAGTATGAAGAAAAGTATAAAGAAAAAGAGACTGAAATTACTAAAATTAGAAATGAAAGAGAAATTTATTTATAGAAATAAAAAGCATTAGAAGAGAATACTATGAAGAATATTGATGTGTGTATACACTAACACACTGGATAACCTAGTTAAAATGGACAAATTCCTAGACACACAAACCACAAAGATTGACTCAAGAAGAAACAGGTCTATATGGTCCTACAACAAGTCAGGAGATTGAATCAGTAATAAAAAACCTTCCAACAAAGAAAAGCCCAGAACTAGATGGCTTTACTTGTGACTTCTATTAAATGTTCATACACGCACACATGCACACAGCATACACACGTGGAATATTGTTCAGTCTTAGTAAAGGAAGCATAATCTTTTAATGTTATAGTATGAATAAACCTAGAAGACACTATGCTAAGGGAAATAAGTCAGACACAAAAGGCCATATACTGTATGATTCCACCTCACAGAGACAAAGTAGATTAGAAGTTACCAGGGGTTGGGGTGATGGGAGAATTGAGAATACTGCTTAATGAGGACAGAGTCTCTGTTTGGGGTAATGAAAATGAAAAGTGGTGATGGTTGTATAAAGTTGTGACTGTAACAAATGCCCCAAAATGCATACTGAAAAATGGTCATAATGGCAGGGGCACATGAATGGCTCGGTCGAGCATCCAAGTCTTGATTTTGGCTCAGGTCACTATCCCAGGGTCATGGGATTGAGCCCAATGTTGGGCTCTGTGCTGAGCATGGAGTCTGCTTAAGATTCATTCATTCTCATTCTCTCTCCCTCTCCCTCTCCCCTTCTGCTTTTGTAGGCCCCCCCAAAAAAAATTAAAAAAAAATTTTTTTTAATGTTTATAATGGCAAATTTTATGTCATATACAATTTACTACCTTCCCAAATTGAGAAAACAAGACTTCAAGGTCCATTAACTATTTTCAGGTGTTTGTTTGGGGGCAGGAATGTGGATAAGGGTAGGATATCTTTAGAGAGAAACCAGCCCAAAGATGGTCTATATTCTATAACCTAGTAGAAAGGTTAAGTGGCCAATATCATAGATCTAAAGGATTAAACATTTAGATAGGCTTATAAAGGGAAATACAGAAATGTCCTCATGGAAGAGAGATAGCAGACAAAAGGTCAGATGCAGGGGTTACTTGTGGGGGCCTGCCAAAGTCTACTTAGGACAGTGTTAGGTATAACTGTGCTGCCATGACTGGCTCTATGAAACCCTGATATTGGGTTTGGGACAAGAACTCTTGAATCTACATATGGCCAAAGACAGTCCATCCTGGGAGAAGGCTAAATGAAGTTTTCTGTAGAAAGGGACTGGGTAACTTAATCTCAAGTAAATGAAAACATATTTAACTTAGTAGGCAAAGGTGGCCGCCACCAGATCTTCTCTTTAAAAGTGGATATATTTCCTCTCTTTTAAAATGTGGGCTGGCCCAATGACTCTGGTAACCAATAGAATGGGGCATAAGTCACATTGTGGTAGACAGTCTCTAAGAGGAGGACTCCCAAAGTCCCTGTCTACTGGTATTCAGTCTTGCATAATCCCTTGAGTGTGGGCTGGACTTGTTGACTTATTACTAAGAGTAGGTATAAGGACTGTAGCTCCCATCTCAAGGGGCCGTCTCTGTGATCACTCTGCTGAGGGCAGCAAGCTGCCACGTGATGAGCAGCCCTTTGGAGAGGCCTACATGGCATGGTGAGGAACTGTGGCCCTAAGACCAACAGCCCATGAGGAACCGAAGCCTGTCAAATCACATGGTAAACCTGGAAGTGGATCTTTCAACCCCAATTGAATCCTGAAATGATTACAACTCCAGCTGATACCTTAACTGGAGTTTTATGAGATACTTTGAGGCAGAGGTACCTTGCTAAGTCACTTCTAGATTTCTGACTTATAGGAATTGTGATGACCGCTTGTTTTCAGACATTAAGTTTTGTGATTATTTATTACACAGCAACAGATAATGAATATAAGATGTTCTGGGACTTCTAAGTCTAGTCTTTGCTCCCTTCCTTTAAGAGCCCAGCCTTCATGCTATGAGAAATGCAAGTCAGGTAGAAAAGAACCAAGGTGCTTATGCTGACAGTCTCAACTGAGCACCCATTACCAGCTAGAACTGAAACTCCAGACAAGCCAACCTAGTCACAGCTGATGGCCATTTAAGCCACCCCAGCCAAGGTCCTAGACATCATGAAACAGAAGTGAACCATCTTCTCTATGCCCAGTTGAATTTCTGACCCACAGAATCACTAAGAAAATAAATTGTTGTGTTAAGCCACTAAATTTTGGGGTGATGTGTTACACAACAAGAGATAACCAAAACAAACACTAATTAGTAGGATTTGCAGTAAGAGGTAACAGGGCACATAGGATATAGATCTGGGGCTTCTGGACTGCTTTACCAAACAACAGTGATTCATTCATAAATAGTGGATAAAGCAGACAACTGGATGCTCAGGGAGGTAGAGGATTGGGGGCAGGGGGCATAAGGAAATATAATCCCATGGCCACAATCTAAAACCCTAAATCCATCAGTTAATGTCTCAGAAATGTGAGTCAGAGACAACAGTTCAAGCCATGTGATAAAAAGAATAAGAAATTCCCTGTTATGTCTTGCTGGAATTAGAAATGCTTAAACTAAAAAGCTCTATAAAAACAGTATCTTGGTTGCTAAGGAAGGCAGCATCAATGTTTTCCAGAATTATTTAGTAATCTGTTCCCCCAAAGGGGAAGAATCTGCCAAATCCTTGCCTCTAAGATCTAAAAGAGGAAAGTTTTATCAAAAATTGAGTGGATTATAACAATGTCAAATATTTATAGAAAAGAACAGTACTAATCACATGAAAGTTACATTGATAAGGAGTTAATACTGCAACAAACTAAAATCAGACACTGTGATGAACAGCAGATGATGAGAAGTCTAGACTAGACAACTCTGGAGAAGGCTTCCTTCCTCAGAAAAAAGCCGATGAAGCGTCTAACTTTACAACAAAGGCAGTCATTTATATCAAAGCACCCAGACCTCTCAGGAATATTATTAGAAGCCACATGATATAGCACTATTCCTCTTCCCAAGCAGAAGTACAGTCGTAATTCCCAATATCTATAAACTAAGAGGAACAAGAATGGGGAGAAAAAGTATACATATGTTAAGCATGTCAACATTAGCAGGGCTGTCCTCTGGGATATTAATGTGCACATTTCTGAGATACAAGGACACTTGATAGCATGGACCTAGGAAGAGAAACAGCACTTGCCAGATGCTGTTCCTCATGTGCCAACAAGCTACGACCCACTCCTAACACTAGCTTCTGCCTAGGAAACCTCACTATAAGATCCAAACAGTGGACACTCACCAGTGGCCTATTAAGGAATATTTGGAAAACATGCATTAGTTACTATAGTCATGAAATACAGAGAGAGGGATGAGTATAATGCACTTGATATGCAAAGTACTACAATCTGGTACCTGATTCCTCTACAAATGAATGAGTAACAAATCAGGGAATGCAGAGTCCTGGGAGGAGCTATGCAAGGATGCCTCCACAGTCCAGCTGCAATACACACACCAGTTGGCAAACATTTAGCTAATTTCTTATCTAGCAAAATAGTATTCCATATCATCATTGCTAGTCTAATGATTAAGAATCAAATTCTTGTAGCAAAGCAATATTTTGTTTTTATCTATTATCTTTAAACAGAAAGATATTACCCACCACCACCATACAATCCTATTGGAACATGCACCAGAAAAGAAATATGGGGGCACCTCAGTGGCTCACTTGGGTAAGTAAGTGGCCAACTCTTGATTTTGGCTCAGGTCATGATCTCATGGTTTGTGAGTTTGAGCCTGGCATCAGGCTCTGTGCTGACAGTGCAGAGCCTTCTGGGGATTCTCTCTCTCCCCCTTTCTCTCTGGCCCTACCCTGTTTGCACTCTCTCTCTCAAAAATTATTTAAATAAACATTTAAAAAAACATTTAATTGTTAGAATGCTAAAGTGGAATAAATAGAGGAATATACAGAACCCTAACAATGTGCATTTCATTAGGGGATAATTTATTACAAGATAAATTATGTAAAGGGATGAAACAGACTACTACAAAAGAGCACACAATCTTTCCCCTTCCTTTCTGACAAGTCCTATGCACACAGCACACAGGCGGCACAAACTAGTTTGCATTTGGCAGGCTTCCTGTGTCCTTACCAACGAAATAAGCCAAAATGAGGAAAAGCTTTTCTAGGCATTTTGGTAAGGATCAAGAGTCCATTACCAGACACATCTAGTTACAAATGTATGCTTCTTTTCACCTAGATTATAATGCAGAGAATAAAACTACCTTCACCTTAAGTAAAGGGAGATGGGTTGCAGCCTGGAATACAGGTGAAGTTTCTGGGGTTCAGTAAGTAAATCTAAGCCATTTGTAGTTTAATGAAACCAAATGACTGTTATTTTCTGCCCACATATCATTAAACACTGGCTCTGGGGTACAAGACCATGAATTTCAGTCCCAGGAAACCATATTGGATTATGTAAGGCATAGGCATGTTGGTTTTTTCACTAGTAGGAATTGTAGATGTAGCTTTTAGAATCATATTCTGAGCATCATGATTTTAATGATCTCCTCTCCACAGTGACTTGTTTACTCACTCTATATTTAAGGTTTAAGGATTATTCATCCTATATATTTATCTTCCCCCCTTCTCTCTTCTTTGACTTTAAATGGGTTTAAACAAAATGGCTAACAGTCTCTGACTTCAGTGGATTTCTGTCATCAACCATTCAGACATTTTCCTCATTTCTCACCATCACTGTGTGATCTATCAGCCTTGTACAATTCTTGGCCAATGGCCATATTAATTTTCTACTTGAAAGAACACAAATAGAATACTGCTTATGACGAAGGTACTAGGGGGAGCTTGGGAATAGCTGTTTGTCTTGATGCATAGTAATTAGCTTGGCAAACAGAAACAGTAACATGATTGGATCTGATACCTAGCCAAAACTGCCAAAAGAAAAAAAAAATCATCTGTTGGGTATATTAAGTGGCTTTTTAAATAGCAGCTATCAACAGTTATATTTGCCCTTTTGGAAATGGTACGGGCAGTGTAACATCAGAGATCTCCAGTTTCCATGGTGATTATTAGTGATGGCATTTCAAATGTTGTAGGTTAGGTTCTACAGTATAATCACTTGTACTTGACACCATAAGACAGGGAAGAGAAAAAAATGGCTTCATCCTAACATATTTAGAGGAAAGAGAGATAAAAATCCACATAGATAAACATCATGGCTTTTAAGTAGATACAATTTGTTAATCTTAAACAGGTGTATGTTGACAGAAGCTACATAAGCTGGTGAGAGATACTAAAGCACTTGGATATAATAGGGACTAATTAATTGCTTATTTAGCAGTAATTAACTGCCCACACATGTTATAAACTGGTTGTTTTTACCTTACTGGTTTACCCATTTTGTATGTACAAAAAAGATTATTTTCTTATTCTGAAGCAATTAATCATGAGTTGAGATATAGTCTAAGTAGAGAGAAAAAGTTATCTTCCTCTGGAGTTAAGGATAATCTGTGGGGTGAAAATTGAGTTAACTGTGCAGCCCAATTTCAACACCCCTCAAGGTCCAGGCAGTAGTATCTCATACTTCCTTGATCTGCCCTCTCAACTCCGGTCCCTTGAACATAGGAGACACTCAATACACTTGGTGATTCTGATGCTGATGAAGCCAATCATTTCATTTTTGCTTTAATTTTCAAATTTAGAGTTGATGGTTAACTTTGAAATACAGTTTACTTACGAAGACAATTATATATACTTAAAAAAATTGAATGAATAATCTAAAAGGTCTAAGTGCTTCACCTGACTCCAATAAACAAGAAAATTTTCAATTTCCTCAAGTAGCTATAAAGTCAGTCTTTTAAAAAAGGATAAATTAGCTGTAAAATATTCAGTATATGCCTTTTATAAACAAAATATATTGAGGTAACAAAGATAAAAACCAATTTGTTTTTAACAGGGAAAAATAGAACACATGGAGTCTGACTAGTGATTCAAATCAGATCTACTGTGCAGTTAATCATACTGTCTAGAGGCAGAATCAAAGATTATAAATCCAAATAACAGAAAATCTGCTGGCAAGTTGAGGGGAAGTCATAATGAATCAGAATGTAATTAAAAAAAAAAAAAAAAACTCGACATAAGTGCATTACTCTTACAGTCACTGTAACCAGAATGATAAATGACCTGTCTCTCCCTTACTCAAGCTACTAGTTATGCCAGGACAGAATATGTAGGCCACCACTGTGTACAAAAGCCTGCAGACCAGAACAAGGATGGATTTACAAATCAAAGACAAGGTCACAAAAAAAACATACAACGCTTAGGTCACAAAGTAGCACCAAATTGTGATGAAGTCAATATGTATCCACAAATCATAGGATAACCTAACCATGGGAAACTTTATCATTTTTATCATCAAATATCTAACATACAAGGAGACTAAGTGCAATTACTAATGAAATTAAAGGGCTTCCTAACATGGTTTCAGGAAAGAATCTACTTAAAATGTAATCAGTAAAACACAAGTAGTTATGTTGAGAACTAAAAGAGATGAAAACACTAAGGGGCAGAATTATAGACTGCTAGAATTGTAAAAGATAACCTACCCCAATTTTTTTCAGTAAGGGAAGAAAGGTCTATGGAGATCAAGTGAAATTATCCAAGATCACAAGGAGTGAGGGCTACGGTCAACACAGGAATGGAATCCAAACTCTCCCGCCACCAAGTGTCTCTTCCTATACAGCACACCTAATGAAGCACTGTGAATAAACACAGTAGACAAGCACCACTGCGATCATAAGGATATTTTCATTCCAAGGATCAAATTATGGAGAACTGTTTGACTTTTTACAAAAACTAATTTCACACACACACACACACACACACACACACACACACACACACACAGTACTCAAAGCAGAAAGACCAAAGTGAAATATGAACAAACATGGAAGGACAAAAGCTACATAAAAGGTGATGATAATGCATACTTTAAATCTGTACTACTCAAAGTTCTGAATAATGGACATCTCAGGTGTCTGATTCAGAAACTTAACTGAACAATATGTTACTAAATTAGAGAAATAAAATGCATCATACATAGAGAAATATTCTTGGCTTTTTTCATCAGAAGGGTGATCAGATCTTGAGTCAAAGAGAAAGTCAAGGTACTATGTGCTTTCCCTAATAGAAAGCAATGACGCAACTTAGAGACTAGAGTGACAGGAAATAATGCTTCCTTCCTCCCACAGAACTCACTTTAGTTCCAAAAGACAATCCAGGACTGCTCTTACAGAAACCCACTAGCCCAAAGAAACCCCTATACAGAAATCTAGTAGTCCTACTGTAGCAGCTAAGGAGAAAGGTTCTTCCCAGCTTTTTTCAGCAAGACTCTTATTTTAAAAATTCTACAAGCAGATGATCTGAAATTGAGCTATTATTTAGATTATGATAAAAAGCTAGAAAGAGGACAGATGCTGATTTCCACTTAGAAAGACACCCTACTCATAAAAAGCAGAAACTAAGGCTCTTATGGGTGCCTGAATAGAACCTCAACCAAGTCAGGGGCCCTCTCTGCATGTAACATTTCTACAAATGGATAGATATTATGAAGGCTAATGAAATAATGTGGAGAAGTAATAGAATACCAATGTTCTTCGGTTGTAAAATTGATTATGTTCCCACAGATACCAGAAAACCACGTGACTGCACAGTAGACTGCGGGTGTGCAGGCCCCACCATGGTCACAGAGAGTATCTTTCCCTTAATGGTTTGGAAGAGAATATGAAAACCTTGCCATTCAAAATGTGGTCTGAAGACACAATTAGCACAGGTATCACTGTAAGTTGGTTAGAAATGCAGGCTCTCAAGCCCCACCCCAGACTGAATCTCCATTAAAAAATTTTTTTTTAATGTTTGTTTATTTTTGAGAGAGAGGGAGAGACAGAGCGCGCGCGCGCGCACACACACACACACACACACACACACACACACACACACACACACGAGTGGGGGAAGGGCAGAGAGAGAGGGAGACAGAATCAGAAGCAGGCTCAAGGCTCTGAGCTGTCAGGACAAAGTCCGATGCAGGGCTTGAACCCACGAGCAGTGAGATCATGACATGAGCCAAAGTCAGAAGCTTAACTAACTGAGCCACCCAGGCGCCCCCTGAATCTGCATTTTAACAGGATCTCTGGATAATGTACAAGCACATTAAAGCCTGAGAAGTACTGTGCTGAACACACTGACAGTGTTCTAGCGAAAGGGACTGCTGAATGTCAGGTGCTTTCAACCCTTCACAGGTGTGTGTGTAGAGTAAGTCTCAAGTCAGGCTGGACCTCTTCGGGGAACAGGAAAGGTTGACTTCTGGACAACCACAGGTTACAACTGAGACGTAAATTTTTTATTACAAATATCAGTATCGCTTAGGTGAGCCTCTTTTTAGTGAAATTAAGGTAACCGAGAAAAATATATAAAGCTAGCCATGTTAAGAAATGTTTTACTAATCCATCTGGATAATGCCAAAAACCATAGCCAGACTAAATGATTAAGTGAGCCTGGGTCATTACATTTTCATAATTATAATCATTAAAACCTGGGCAAGGGTGTTGATTTATTGATTAGCAACAATTTATTGATTTTTTTTAAAAAAAACTCATTTCAACTCTCATTTTCAGAAAAGATTATTTACAAGATCTTAAAAGAAAAGAATCTGCTTTAAGAAAGGAGCATGTTTTCTAATGGGAAAATAAACCTGGAGGAAAAAAAACCCTACGTTCTGATCATGGCTTTTCCACATTAGCTTCTTATTAGGAATAGCAATTTTTAGGATATAGTACTAAACAGTAGGAGTGAAAGGGTATCTATATTATTTCTTTTTCTCTCACACTAGAATTTCCTTTTTGTGCCCACTTCCCTTTGTGTGATGTCCCACACAAAGTATGGGGAAAGCTGCAAACAAGGGAAAGCTGTTCCCTGAAGCAAAGTCACTGAGAGCAATATTTATGGAGCAAAGAACTCTGCCTTTAAATATCTTGTACTGGCAACTGAGATTCCATTTTAACTTTCTGAACAACAGTGTTGATAACAGCCACACTGGTTTACTTTTTCTTGGATCCATATCACCAAATTTCATTTTCTCAGACAGACATTTCTTTGTGCTGGGCACAAAGCACAAGAGAGGAAATGACGACTAGTGGGGCAGACAGATGACTGGTGTGACAGCAAGAAAGATAGGACACCGATTACTGGTCTTGCCACTCTGTGCTTCTGAAAGCTCTACTCCACCAGACTGCTTACAGGAATTCTGTGTGTGAGCACAAGTCTTTTACTGTTGTACTTGGCCCAATCCTGACTAATCATAAATAGGGGTAAGAGAAGCCTGAGATAGTTTTAACTGTGATACCAAGTTAAAATGTGAATGAATCATGAATTTTGCTCTCCTCCAGTTACCTGATATAACAGCTATTTTCCCAGATCCGTGTTCTTCTCTAGCTATTCTTTCTGCCTCCTCCATCAGAAGCATGCCAAATCCCTGGAAGGAGCAAAGGAGGGGATTAGGGAATTGAGAAGAAAGGAAGTCAGTAAGAGGGGTCTGTAAAACAAAAAGGTTAATATTTAGTAGTTGCTAAAATCTGCTAAAATAAGAATGACAAAAAAAAAAAATGCACGGGAGTAAGAAAAGAGAAACCATTCAATTATACCAAAAATACCTTGTAGCAGACTAGTAAAAAAGGGAATAATTTTGCAACAAAAGCCATCAAAAGGTATTCTGTGGATGATGTAATCTCATCACAGCAAGGGGGCAATTGCCTCTCAACTTCCTGTCTCTTTTTAAATAAGTTCTAGGCAATCTCTAGGTGATGAAGTCTGGGGCATCTAATCTTGTATCTATTAGTCACCCCTACAATTTCTAAAAGGTTTTTGAAACCAGGCAATACTCTTAAGTCACTAAGTTTGGGGTCTACTCTGTACCCACCAATAGTGGTTTTAAGCCACTTCCTGGAAATTTTAAAGAGTGAGTTATTTCTTTTTTTAGGTTGTCTGTGGGGAGTGGAACAGCATTCCACTACATGTCAGACATAGCTTGCATCTATGAAGACCTTTAATATTTCACAAGTGCTTTCACATTATCATCTGCTTTCATTTCATAATACATAGTTGAATCATATGAAATTGCTGGTATTAGGCCATTTCTGACTTTCAAAAATAGCAATTTCATATGGTTCAATCTAATACTATATTCTACCTGAGTCTCCAATTTGTCTCTCGCTCCTCCTCCTTCACACTCAAAAGAAAACATCTCTGAACATACAATATTAGTTCTTCAGTTTCTGTCCTTGCCTTTCCCCCTTCCTCCTTCCTCCTCTGCCTCTGCCCCCTCCTTCTGCCCATTCCTTTTCTCTCTTCCTCCTTTGGGCAAGTTTCTAATTATAGTCAAATAGAAATGGAATACAGGATACCTGATGCTGAAATTTAGTAGGATCTCGACTGCTCACAGGGACTACACTTCCGTACACATGCAGCTCTCGAACTATGGAAACACCTCCAACCAATTCAAAACGGAAGGTTTCTTCCGAACATTTTCGTAATCTCAGGAGGCCAATCAGAATGTCTTGATCTGGGTCTTCATATGATAAGAATGTTTCCCAGCCACCATTCGCCACATAATCTCTCCTTACCAATTCAACCTGTTTAATAAAAAGTCACACAAAGTTTTTTAAATTAGAGAAAATTCATTTTTATAATTGTAAGTATTTATTTAGGCTAATACACACAATTAAGGATAACGAATAATCACGAATTAGGTTTCTTTTTACTTGTCTACTTTCAAATATCAATGATTAAGAAAGAGTTCATGCCTTGTTCATGGAATATTATAAAAGGAAAACAATTCTATAATTGCATAAATATTTGAACTTCATTAACCTTGAGATTCTTACAGAGATCTGGCTCAGTAAATGCTTCTATGTACTTAAACCTCTGATCCTCCATGAAGAGTCTTGAAGGTAAAATTACATATTATGTCACATGCATAGCTCTTGGGAGCACCACTGAGCCGCAGAACTGTTAGGTCCTCAATGGTTTCATTTTCTAGCCTTTGCTTCTTCCACTAAAACCTGATTTTGGGGGAAAAATGTGTTACTGGTCACTTGTTCCTTGATGGGCTTTTAAGAAAGTATGGCATCCCACAGGACCCTTAAAATATTATGACTAGTTATAAGATTAAACATTAAAGAAAATTCAAGAACTGGAGAGTAGCTTATAGGGGAAGCTCTGTGGTACCAATCTACATAGGCTTTTGACTCTTCAACTCATTGTTCAAGTGGCCCTTGAATTTTGCATCTGCATAAGCAATATGTAACAGTATTCAGAGACAAACCTACATATATGGGCATGGTCACACTCAGACACATTCTGAAGATAGGCTGACTGTACCAGTAGTGAACAATTCACACCAATGCTTAAATTTCCTCTCAAACTTAATGTTTACTAACTAACTGGATTGCACAAGAATTTGGAAAAATGATTAACTGTGCTTGGGTCTACTTTTTTCTTCAAAAGGTCCCAGATGTTAAAAAACATCAATTAAACAAACCATGCATTTTGAGAACAGAAATATCAATGCAGATGTCATCTAATCTCTCTCAAGTAGGGTTCCACAAAAGAGCTAATCCCCACAGAAAGTTTGGCATATAGCTAGGCATTATACGTACATAGGAGAGAAGTTAACTCATTACAAACAATGACTACTTTTAGGCATCAGGCTTAAGTTTTGTGGAACCCTTATTGACAAGGGCCCTGAATTCATCTGATTACCACCAATGGGCAATAATTTTAATAGTTGTAGTACCCACAAAGATAAACAGATCACATTCAGCTCTACCTGAAGGTAGCCACTAGCTGTATGTAGCTATTTATATTTGGATTAAAATTAAATAAAATTTAAAACTCAGTTCCTCAGTTGCACTGGCAACTTTTTAAGTACTTACCATCACATTTCACATTGGACTGACACCACATTGGATGGCACAGATTATAGTTTGCAACCCTGCAGAAGGTTCTAGTGGACAGTGCTGATCTAGAATGAAGTTCAGACTTGGTTTTCCTAACCTGTCTCTTCTACAGTTCAGCCACCCTCATATTTGTCTTTCCTGTCTTAACACCTATATTTGATCCTCAATTACTCTTTGCTTAGTTTACTTATTAACTTCTAGGGATCAGTCCTGTTGGTAAGAAAGTGTGGGTCCAGGTCTGAAAAAAATTTATGAACAGGACCCAATCTCTCTATAAAATTAAGAAACTAACCTGGTATGGCCGTACTTTGTGATGAATTTCTTGGATTCCAACCTCTCTGGTTCTCACGTCTCGACACTGAAGAAAAAAAAAGTGGAGGAAAGGGGCAAATACAAAACTGGGTTAACTAATTCAATTTTTATTCATACCTTTCCACCAAACCCTGAACTCAAAATTAAGTTTGGACATAATTTACAATGAGATAATAAGAACTAAATTTAAAAATAAAACCATCTTTAATAAATCTGAGGATAGGAGAAAACAAAGTATGAAGTTAGTATAGTATTGCTTTATAAACAAGCTTAGAGATCAATATATGATACCCAAATAATATATGTCCTAAAACCTGGAAATAGTTTTTTTTACCCAGGGGATATAGCTGTACCTGTAAGTAGAACCCAAAACTATGTATACAGAAGAGTAAAAAGCAAATTCCTAATTTTTAAATATCTTCATCATTTTATGGCAGTTAACATTTTTAGCATTACCATGCTTGTATCATTTAGAAGTTGGAAAGACTGCTGTGGTATTTTTTCTTTTTTTTCAGAGAAGGGCACTGTGGGAGAAAGGATGGGAGGGAGGGAGGGATGGAGGGAGGGAGGGAGGAAAGGAAGAAAAAAGATGGAACCTAGAGCTATTTATTATACATCTGAACCACAGTCACAAGAGCATCACTGGGAGGCTGCAGATGATATACATGCAATGCTTCTCCTTGTATGGCCAAGCTTATGTGATAGGACTCTCACGTCTTTTTTTCTTCTTCTTAATGTTTATTTAAGGGGGGAGGGGAGGGAGGGAGAGAGAGGGAGAGGGCAAGAGAGAGTGAGTGAACACTCAAGCAGGGGAGGGGCAGAGAGGGAGAGAGAGAATCCCAAGCAGGCTCTGCACTGTCAATGCAGAGCCTGACACAGGGCTCAAACTCCCGAACCCTGAGCTCATGACCTGAGCCGAAATCAAGAGTTGGATGCTTAACCAACTGAGCCACCCAGGCACCCCGTGACCCTCACTTCTATTCCACAATACAGTATACATAACTACATAGCCTGACATTTATAATTACAGAGTCATTACAGTATTCCATTATATATCCCATGGTATATTTTCCCATACAGAACTGTAAAAATTATTTTCAGGATTCTAACATTTTCTACCAGTGAGAAAAGATCACCCTAGGAAATGTGATGATGTCATGCAAGCTATACTACTAAAACAGCATTATTTATGAAGTGCTGTTATATATGTAAAGAATTCCACGAGAAAGATAAGAGCTCACTATTCAGTTTTATAAAAACAAAGCTATTTCCATGTTCCAGACATGAGCCCAAGATAATAATGCTTTAATGTGGATTCCATGAACTCAAAAATTATATAGCAAACAAAGATCACAAGTCTCTATAATTACAAATCTATTACATTTAGATGTTGTCTTTTAGCTACAGCAGTTCTATACAGTAGGTTGCATGTGAACAAGCTATAGTTACATGCTCTTAATGAACACCTGCATGCCTTTTTGGTGGTGGTGGTGGGGGGTGTTATGAGAGAATGCTTTTTAAAAGCAGAGATTGGTGTGTGCTCATTTTCTGGTAAAGACAGTCTGTGAGCTAGATGTCTTTCAGCTGTCTTCAGTGTTTAGACTCAAACCCAATTTAAGAGAGAATATAAGGGATACAGGGTTAACGACGATAGCTAGATGATGAAATTATCAGGATAACCAGGTCAAGTCAGTCACTTTGGCTGTGGTATTCTCAGAGGAGAGAGGTGCTGGAAGACAAGGACAGTTGGAGACTGGGAAGAAGAACGGGCATAATACAGACTTGTCTGCTTGTTTGGTGCTATTAATTACTCTGATTACTGTATTTGCTATTTTTCCAGAACTTGAAATTGTCTTTTTTTTCTTTCTTTTGTAGAATAAGCCGATCATGTTCACAAACTCTCCTTTGGACAATTTTCTGAAAAGGTTTCTCTATAACAATTTAACTGAGAGAATAAAATGTCTTGGGCAGGTGCACAAACATGACATGCAGTCTTCAAAACGATGTCTCTCAAAGTCTGTATTGTTCATGAGAATATCCCACAGCTCCATTCCAGACCTAGTGAATCTGAATTGCTGAAGGCAGAGCCCAGCAATCAATGCTCAGGCCTTGACCCCACTTTTGGCTTTTCCTCTTTAGCAGCTCTAAGAAGGAGTTTCTAGGGCACTGTGAATTTATGTTATAATCACCTTACTGTGATTTATGAATCATGTGCAGAGACTGTTAAGTTGCAGATTCCTGGGCTCTTCTGCATGTCCAAGGCCAGAAGAAAGAAGGTGTTTAGTAAATATGTGAAATAAGTAAGTACTTGAAAAAACATGGGGGTGGAGCAGGGCAAGGGACATTGGAATATGTGGGCAATAGCACTGTTTCGTAATCATTTTACACACGTTATCCTGGTGTCTTCAAACATATACTCATATCTTCTATCTCCACTAGTCAAGAACTGAACACCCAATACTTCAAAAGAAAAAAAAAAGAAAAAAAGAAATACTTCACAATTTAAAAAAGAGAGTTGAGATCATAGTTGGCATCTGGCACCCTTAAATCGACAAATATGCTCCTTTAGAAGAAAGCAGAGGGGTGCAAGGGAGAAGATGCAGACTTTGCAACCACTGGTTTCAACTTCATGTTTTATATACACCTAATAAGAATGCCTTCAGTATATGAAAACTTTTTGACCAAACTTGGGAGTCTGTGTGTACCAAAGTTAAGTGCCTTGTGTTTCAGATTACTTTGATCTCAACAGTTACTGTCAGACTCTTACCTGTATTCCAAGGTCTTTCATTCTTGCAAATGCCAGCTCTCTCAAATTACCATGCTCTACTCCTGAGCTGACTAAGGGCATTGGAATATCTCTGCAGAAAAAAAAAATCAGCTGTTGCAATATATAAATCATTCTCTACAGCAGAAAGGCAGGGATATTTTAAAAAAGGAAACAAAAAAACCCAAACATACAAAAATCTACAGAGGAGATCAGAAAAGAAGGATATTCTAACCAGGAGGCAAGGTTCAGAGCTTCTCTGTCCCTCAGTTTTCCCATCCATGAAATCATGATTTTCACCAACCACTCAGGGGTTTTGTGAGAAACACCTGATGGAAATCATTTTATAAGATTACAAAGTATAAAACAAAACTGATCATCATCAGTAATGATTTTTGGTTGAAGAGATATATGTACTAAACAAAACAAGAAATCCAATATGTCTAAAGAGGAGAAATACTATTTTTTAAACGTTTATTAATTTTTCAGAGAGAGAGAGAGAGTGCGCATGCACACGTGCATGTGAAACAGCACTGGGGGACGGGGCAAAGAAAGAGAGGAAGAGAGTGAATCCCAAGCAGGCTCTGAGCTGTCAGCATGGAGCCAGATGGGGGGATCAATCCAAGGCCATGAGATCATGACCTGAGCTAAAATCAAGTTGGACATTTAACCGAATGAGCAACCTAGGTGCCTCAGAATAACAATTATTATTAATGCACTACTTTATTGATGGCTTATAAACACTTTCCCATACCCCTTGCTGAATGATAAGTAACCAGGAAGCTCAAAAGCCTGGTTTAGCCAACAACTGGACTTAAAAAGAATATATTTTCCCTTGTTTCATATAAATCAAATTAGAAGCAACCCTGCATTAGAAGAGTTGCAGCTTGCCTAAATATGAGTGGAGAAAATTCTATTTCCTGCCATCAACACAGCACAAAGTGCCAGGCATCAAGTAGATGTCAGTCAAATCTTGAAGTTATGAGTTTTATTCTGATAGCCCCAACACCCTCTTTTAGACAGAAATCAGCATCTAAAGATAAAAGTTAAAACAAATCTGAAGAATATACTGAATATACTTAGCATATCTGTTTCCTATTCAAAGACAAGTCCCCAGTTTGTTTTGTCTAATATTTGGCTCATTAGAAGAAAGACTTGAAGAATACACCAAATATCCTTTCTTCTCATTTTTGCTTTTGAATTATCTTGAGTCTTTTTCTTCTCTTTTTACTTATCCTCCAAATGTTAAGTACATACAATTAGCTAATTCACCCATTCAATTCTAATAAGATATTTCTCATTCACTCAAAAGGATCAAAGGCCAATCAATTAACATTAAACCCTACACACAGGGGTGCCTGGGTGGCTCAGTAGTTGGCTAAGCCTCTGACCTTAGGTCATGATCTCGTGGCTCCTGGGTTAGAGCTCCACATCCGGTTGTATGCTGACAGCTCAGAGTCTGGAGCCTGCTTCGGATTCTGTGTCTCCCTCTCTCTCTCTGCCCCTCCCCTGCTCATGCTTGGCCTCTCTCTCTCTCTCTCAAAAATGAATAAACTTAAAAAAAAAAAAACAACAACAACTATACACAGTAAATCTATTAGGCTCTGGAAGCCAATGGAGTTTCCATTAGACACTATATGAAGCAATGAAAAGCCAAAATTCTTTAAGACAATGACACAACAGGGAGTTCAAAGTTAGAGTGATATTGAATAAATATATTTTAAGTGATTAGTTAATATATGTGGTTTACTTACAGTTTTTAGTAAAAAAACTAACTTTCTATCTTTGAAACTGTAATTTCTTTTTTTATATAGCTTATTTATTTATTTTGAGAAAGAGAGAACATGAATGGGGGAGGGGCAGAGAGGGAGGGAAAGAGAGAATCCCAGGTAGGCTCTACACTGACAGATGCGGGGATCAAACTCACAAACCATGAGATCATGACCTGAGCTGAAATCAAAGAGTCAAATGCTTAACTGACTGAGCCATCCAGGCGCCCTGGAACTATTTTCTTAAACTCAAATACATTTTAAATTAGTAATCAGATGCAACTAAATGAAGGTTACTGAAGTAAAAAAATATGCTTTATTTCAGCAAGGAATGTGCAAATATACCATTTTAAATATTTTGCTGTTTCATATTACATAAACCAAAGTTCAAGTCTTCTAAATGCCCTTTTATACCCGGAGACATTTTATAAATAACTTACAAATATCTGTACTTTCACAACTTAAAGTAAAATTTAAAATTTCATGTTATACGTGACATGAAATTAATCTGATAAAGTCAATGGCAATCACTGTTAGTACCCGTTATGTGACAGATACTTCAATTCTTGTTACTTTCTGCACTTAAATTCCATAAAGGTACCTTGCACACTGAATTCACAAATACTTAAACACAGCTCCTGCAGAAAATGCAGAGATAGGTTTCTGTGAACCTGTGGTCACATTTTCTTCAACTGATCAATACATAACTTTGTTTTATGTGTTTCTTTTTAAAGATACTTTATTTAACATATAAGATTTATTAACATAGTACTTGTGGGTAGCAGCAGTATAATTCATGCCTTAATGAAGCTTATCCAATATTCGTTTTCTTCAAAGGCTCATCACAGCCTTCTTGTGCTTAGGAATGCTAGATAGAAGGCATTTTAGCGCTATGTGTGGGGCCACTTTAAACAGCAAAATCAACACAAAGCACAATAATGTGAAAAATGGGTTAAGCAGATTGCGAAATGATGCCTGTTTACAGTACGAGGGCTGAAACAAGCACACAGTATCAGAACAAAATCTTGTTCCTCATCAACCCTTCAACTACTAGTCTAACATACACCGCTGACTCTTGTTTCACCATCTCAATAATGGCTGTCAAATTGGTGATTATCATCCCTTCTGCATTTCTTAGTTGGGCTTGTAAGGAAGAACTTCCTCTTCTCCATTTATTTATTTATTTATGAACTCGTGGACTCCTATTTCATTCAAAGAGCTGTAATCTGATACTAACATTATTTATTTTGCTTAAATTAGATTTGGTCAGTAGGTGTGTATTCAGGCTGGTTTCTGGGTCTTTTTGACATGTCCTCATTCCTTGGATATTTCCTTACTTTCTGGAACAACAAGATGTTCCAGGTTTATCTTGTACGTTTGCTGTCCCAGCCCTGGAACTGGCCATTTTTCCAAGCAGCCCTGATTCTTTTAAGTGGAGAATGGTATTTATAAACCAAGATATGGGCACTCACTGTGTTCATTACTACTGAGGTATCATTGCTTCTAGACTCTCAGTATAAACAACCAAGAAATTTATATATGTATTATGTGTATATATATACACACACACTCATATATGTATGTACATGCATGCATATATATGTTTATATATCCATAACTGTATCTATATGTAAATTTAAAAGCCCCATGAGTTCATGCTGATAATTACAATTCTAATCCAGCATTCAACTTTCTACCTTTCAGTGTTTATAAATCCCTTTAGACAGTGAGAAATCTGGCTCTTTTATCTTTAATGTATTTACATTTTTGCTAAATCAAATAATTTATTTGCTCAGTATAACCAATCTCCTAACTACTCAAGCTGCTACCACTGTACTCCCTACCTTTACTCTCCCTTTCTTCAGATGGCAGACGGTTAATGCCTCCATGGCATTGCCTCCATAGCATGGTGATGGGAAGGAGAGATGGGAAGGCAAAGGAAGATGGGCTCTACAAGCATTTTTAATAATGAACCAGTACTGTCAAAAGACCCTAAAATTTTCAAAAGTAAACTCTGTAAGGGATAGGTTTTATCCTATAGTGTTGTTAAGCAGAATTATATGACAGAAAGAACTACCAGCAGGGCTGGCTAATAGTTTGTGGGGCCTAGTACAAATGACAAGAGCTTCTTGTTAAGAAATTATCAATAATTTCAAGACGGCGAAAGCAAAGCATTAAGCCAAGTTCCAGGCCCTATGAGACTACACAGGTCATGTGTCCCAAAAGCTGGCCAAATCAGGGCCAAAGCACAAGTCAGAGAGGACCGAGTAATACAGGGCTTTATAATGATGCAGACAGTTCATAAATGTCCTTAAATTCATGTCTGTCACTACAAAACCGCAACATGGTTTTAACAGTCTTTGGCAGTGACGTGCCTCGAGTATGCCAGGTGCTAGTTTTTCCTCATTAAGGAATAGAAACGTGGCAATCTCCACTTTCAGTGATAAGGTCTTTCTCAATGAAAATGAAGGGCCAGAATTCTATATATCCTGAGCATCCTCTATACACAAAGTAGTGTAGTAAATAATCTGGAATATATAAACAGATATTGTTATAGTCTTCTAGGAGTTCAAAGCCCAGGTGAGATTACCGACCATCTGAACTCCATCTAGGTAGGAGTTAAAATTATTTTTAGGTTTCTCAATTTGTTTCAATCTAGTTTCACTTTCTTGGCTTGAAGAGAGATTACATTCAAGAATATTTATTCACTTTTCTATTTCAACAGGTAACATTTTAAGCTCAGAGGTGCTAATATTTGCAATTTGCTCATCAAAAACCTTTCACAGCGAAGTTTCTCAAGCTTCAGAAGCATGTTTTGGTTGCAAATTGGTATTCCTATTCTAATGCTTCACAGTGACTTAAATATCACATGGAGGCCGACAGCTGTCAAATAGCCTGCAGGAAGCAGCACTTTCCTGAGGCTCCATCATGTGTCTGGACAGAATTTTACATTTAATCATTCACTGCACCCTTCAAGGCGGCAATACAGAATCACTATTAGAATACTGCTTCATAAAAATACCCAGTAAAATGTTATTGACCCAAGTGTCATAAAATTAAAAGTGTAAATTAGTTAAGGTGGGGAAAATGTCCAATTAAAAATATCAAGCAATGTATCTGTAAAATATAGTATTTTTAAAAAGCAACATTGTGCTTTCATTTTATTTTTTTATTTTTATTTTTTAAATTTTTATTTATTTATTTTTGGGACAGAGAGAGACAGAGCATGAGCAGGGGAGGGGCAGAGAGAGGTGGAGACACAGAATCCGAAGCGGGCTCCAGGCTCTGAGCTGTCAGCACAGAGCCCGACGTGGGGCTTGAACTCACGGAGTGTGAGATCATGACCTGAGCTGAAGACGGACGCTCAACCTACTGGGCCACCCTACTTTCCTTCCTCTGTCCCTCCCTTCTAACACCTGTCTGAAAAACATTTTTCTTCTCCCTGTATGTTTAGATTCACAAGTCGATACTAAGTATATCGCCTGTCACTGGCAGAAGTTGTCACTGGGTGAACCTACATAGGAAGAGTCAGATATCCTAAAGGCTCAGAGCACGAAGACACATAGGATTTTCCTTTACTATGATTTAAAACAAAAATAAACTCTAATTATTAAATTACCCAGATTCTATACTCTGGGAGGAGGCTTTTCTCCTTTGCCAAAATTTTCTTTATCAGTTTTCTACATTCTCCAAATTGCTCTAAAAGTTTAAAACTGAAGGTAGAAGGAATGTTGGTAAGTCAAAACCATATGATTCTCTCTTCCCAAATCAGGTTTCTTAGTCACTTAACACTGTGTAGAGACCCAGCCTTCTCTTGTACACACTGTGTACAATGTTTGAGTCACCCACTAAAACTTTCCTTAGCACCCCTATTTTCAAAACTTTACCATCAGCTACTGATATCAGTTTCTTTTCTTTTCTATATTTATTTTTGAGAGAAAGAGACACAGAGAGAGAGAGAGACAGAGCATGAGTAGGGGAGGGGCAGAAAGAGAGGGAGACACAGAATCAAGAGCAGGCTCTAGGCTGGCAGCACAGAGCCTGACGTGGGGCTCAAACCCACCAACCATCAGATCATGACCTGAGCCAGTTGGACGCTTAACTGACTGAGCCACCCAGGTGCCCCACCAGTTTCTTTCTAGAGGTCCAGATATACCAAATTTGAGCTATAACCAAATATAAACATGAGTAAATGGAATTTAAGGTTTTTAAGCAGAGGCATGAACCTGTTTCACAAGAACACAGCTATCAGACTGTTACTAAGTGTGAAGTGTACTATGTGAACACGGATATGGCTTTTTGTCTCCCTAGCCTTTGTATTTATCAAGGAGAGTGAAGACAATTCAAAAGGGCTCTGAAAGATAAAAGTAAAATTAATGAAATTTTCTTTGAGCTACCTCAATAAAAAGTACCATCTACTTTATGATCCAGATTCCTGAATGGCAAATTATATATAAACCGACAACTGATTTAAGAAGAAACACAAATAATAATCAGTTACATGAAGAAAATGTTAATCTTCACTAATAACTACAGAAATACAAATTAAAACCCCTAAGTAAATAAAAAATATAAGTATTCAAAATTCTATAGAGATAACTATTTATTACTCTAAATTGGTAGATTATCCAAATCCCTTTGGAAAACCATATCAATATATAAGCAAAAACTATAACTCCCCTTGTTCCAGAAAGTATATTCATCATCATCATACAAAGATGCTTACTTAGTTCCTTTATCATGAGTAGTCCTAGATTATACTAGTCTAGTAGATTACTTCATCAAAAGTAAAAAGTTCTATGTACGTGGATTTTAGCTGTAGTGGAGGTCAGGATAATGATTGCAAAGCAAAAACCCTTGCTTGAGGAAAGCATCGGCCTCCTAGAGACTGGAAAGCAAGGGCTTTGGATGAATGCACTAACCTCTGCCTCTAGACTTCTTCCCAGCCTGTGCTCTTGCCTACAGTCTTAGACCTGAACCTTGGCCTCCAGCACTCGTCCCCTGCAGACTGGCTGCCCCCACAACCCACATCTTTCTATCCTGGCCATTTCTCCCACCTATTGGAGTTTTGTGCAATTCAGAGCTTAATAAACTGACAACTATTTGCATAGCCTTTAGTCAATGGGAGATTTTTGTTGAAAAAAAACCAAGGACATCCCTTCGGTCCTGAATAGAGTTTTACTCTTAATTCCTAGTTTCCTACTCATTAAATGTGTTAACAGGACTCTTAAAGCTTTATTATTTAAAGAATTTTTTTTTTTTTTTTTTAAGGAATTTCTACACCCAATGTGGGGCTACTGGATTGGGCCAGCCAGGGACTCCCTTAAAATCTTATTTTATTTTAGCTTTACATTTCGGAAATGGTGAAACATATATCAGTTCAATTAAATAAGTAATAACCATGAAAAAAAATGATGAAAGAAAAAAAAGAAGGCTGGAAGCAACTTACATGTCCAACATTAGGGAACATTTTACTAAATGAGACAAAATGCTAGTCTACTGTGCTGCCATTAAAATTTTAACTATGAAGATTACTCTAAGCCTTTAATAAGAAATGGACACAGAAATGCAAACAGAATATTTGCCAGTATATAAAATGTACTGCTGTGTAAAGATGCATTTCAAATATACAGGAAATTTTTGGAAAAATAATATTATTTATGTATATTAATATATGTTATTAATACATATTTTAAAAATGTTTTTAAAGTAGCTTTATAAAGAAATTATTTTGGTATGTAAATACAGTACTGTATGGCTGGAAATTAAGTAGGAAATGTAAGCTCTGGATAATTAGTAATATTCTACAAACTCTGTTGGAAAAAAGTATAAAATCACATTCTCAGAAAGAAATGTCTTGGGAATCAATGAACGGTGGTACATAGAAGCACTCACTACCCTCAGCACCATGAAAATCTAGGCCAGAATTTCAGTGATTATTGACAACAAAAAGCATGTCAATATAAAATAAATTTGAACAACTTTTTATGCAGTATATACAAAGAGAATATGTAAATAAAAATGGGTAAAAAGTAGCAAAATATAAATCTGAGTGAATTCCTATGTAGGTAGCGACAGTAATAGTTCAGTAATATTCAGTGCAAAACGTAAGGTAACATATTTGAAGGAATTCTGTCCATGCTTACAGGGAAACCAATGCTTTATTGAACATTAGTCCACAGTAAGCTACATGAAACAAAAGAATTCTAATGGAAACTTGTTTAACAATAGCATAGTTATATAGAAACACAAAAAAATATAAAAATAAAATAGAAAGTATCATAAAGATTTTAATCTTTATTCTAAAACACCTAGAAAATAATTGCATTCAAAATTAAGTGAAGTATCAGTCCCAAAGCATGAAAATCTGACATTACAGGTAGACTCTGGATGACTCTCTCTCCCAAAGGCATTTGCTGTGTTAGGAACTGAGTCATCACTATCTTGAAATAAATTCTGAGTCTGAGATATTACTAATTCCACATTTTTAAAGAGATTGAACCTCGTTTCACAGCATTGCATTAAATTTTAATCCCCTGCCCCACATTTGTAAAGTAATAAGAGTGTCAATTCAAAATCTTAAGCCCACACCCACCCGTACCATTTGCCCTGCATAAATCTCTTAAGCGATGTACTGACAGAAGTAGAACTGACAGTATGGCCTGTTGGCATTAGGGCTGAGGAGCTCTTCTACTGCCTGTTTCTCCAGAGAGAGCTGTAATGGGGTCATCACAGACAGGAAAACTGAGAACAGGGAGGTTGTTTTCATCAGCCTCAGGTTGGTTATCCACAATATTATGCCCTTCTCATCATACAACTTTTGGTTGTATAATACACATGTTCTAAATTCTTCTGGTCATGACCCCTTTACAATTGTCCTACAGAGATTATTTCTGCTGCTCTGGTTTTCTTAAAGTCCTTATCTTCTCAGTTGGTGGTAGGCCAGGATAATGTCCTATGGTTATATTTCATGATCTATAAAATTAAGCTTTTAATGTTATAGCACTGTCTCTGTTGCCTTTGACTCACTGGTACAGGAGTAGGAAATTTAAAGCTGAAAGTGAAGGGGGAGAATGCAAATTCATCTGATTGTGTGACCTTGTTACTTTTGTTAAGAAAACTATGGTGTCTACGGCTGTGAAATTTGTATCTACTCTGTGATATTTGCTGCCATTCTCTGCTGGTGGGAAGTTATTATCTTCAGTGTTCTCTGGTTGCCCTGTAGTGTAAGTGCTTGACATTAAGTTTTTGATGTCAGAAGAAATCCATCCTGAATAAACACATTGCCACTGTATGACACAGCTACTTGCTAAACAACCAGATAAGGAATAAGGCTGCCCTTCCCCCCACGAGGTTCCCTCTTTCACAAAGCCCTGGGTAACCTAGATGACTGACCACCTGAGTGGCCCCATTTCTTCCTTATCACACCCTAATTCCCATTCCTATTCTTTAACCATAAAGAGTGAACCCACAAAGCCCTAGACACTACACCCTTGGATCCAAATAAAGGTCGAAGTCCAGGTTCATGCCTTTCCCTTCCTACCCCACAACCTCACTGTGTACCCCTCAGGTTTGCTGGGTATCCTCCAGGACATTTGAGTAATAAATGTTGTTTCTCAGGGCGCCTGGGTGGTTCAGTTGGTTAAGCATCTGACTTGACGCTTAGCTCAGGTCATGATCTCACGATTCTCGAGTTTGAGCACTGCGTCGGGCTCTGTGCTGACAGCTCAGAGCCTGGAGCTTGCTTTGGACTGTGTCTCCCTTTCTCTCTGCCCCTCTCCTGCTCACGCTCTCTCAAAAATAAACATTAAAAAAAATTTAAATGTTGTTTCTTAAAGTCCCCCTGATGGTTTTTACTGAGGTGCATCCTATCATGATAAGCAGTTGAAAAGGTGGTCCAGCAACATGGTCCCCTTGGGGGAAATGTCTGTTGGGGCTCACTATGAGTAACAGGGGCCAGCTGAGTGCCTCAGGTACTCAGAGCTGATAGGATTGCTATCATTAACACAACGGAGAGATTTGTTGCCATGCTCTGCTACTGGGAAGTAGTATCTTCACTTATATCTAATTGTTCAAGTCAGTTAAATGCAAATAATCTTTTCCTTTTGTCTTTGTTAATACTACTTATTACATCTTTGTTTTTAATACAATAGTATTAGTTTACATTTTTTGGAACAATCCTAAAGTTACAGAAAAAGTCCCAAGTGTATTTCCTTAAATTATTTGATGGAAAATTGGGAACAAGCTGTTCCAACACTCCCAGCATACTTATAGTAGTTCCTCTGACAGGGATCCTCTCTTACATAAGCATAACATGACCATCAAAATCAGGAAATTAACACTGGTACTTCACTACTGTCTAACCCTAGACTCCACTACAGGCTCACCACTGCCCAAATACTGTTCTTTATACCGAAAGGATCTAGTCAGAACCTTGTGTTGTATTTAGGGGTTGTGACTTTTTTAGTCTCCTTCAATATGAAACTCTTTCCTTAATTCTTATAATTTTGAAGATTTCAGGCTTTTTAGAAAATCCCTCAATTTGGGTTTGTCTGATGTTGCGTCATAATTAAATTCAGATTATGGCACTTTGGCTGAGTCACACAGAAGTGACTCTGTTTTTGTTTTGTTTTTTTACATTTATTTATTTTTGAGAAACAGAGTGAGACAAAGCGTGAGCGGGGGAGGTGCAGAAAGAGAAGGAGACACAGAATCTGAAGCAGGCTCCAGGCTCTGAACAAGTGGCCAGCACAGAGCCTGATGCAGGGCTTGAACCCACGAACTGTGAGATCAGGACCTGAGCCGAAGTCAGACGCTCAACCCACTGAGCCACCCAGGCGCCCCGAAGTGACTATTTTTAATACATACTATCAGGTGGCACATGACTGTGCCTTGTACTATTACTGATGCTATTCACCTTAACCAGCTGCCAGTCTTCTCCAAAGTTCTTTCTTTCTGCTCTGTAATTACTAAGCATGTTGTAGGGAGGTACTCTGAAACAATGTACAGTCAATTCTCGTTCTTCACAGTAATTATGTTCTACAAAGTTGTCGTGAACATTAAATTAGTGAATAGTAAGACATTGCTCCTAGGGGAAAAAACAGGGCTAGGTTCCTGTGAGCCTCTGGACACAACATTTTCATTAACTGACCAACATATAACATTGTTTCACACGTGTCTGTGTTTAAGAACACCATGTATTGCCGACAAACTAACACTGAACTCCCAGCCAATAGTGCTATAACTCAAGGCTGAATGAAACTTCTCCAACAAATGTATTTTCTCTATAAGGCACATGAGAGCCTTCTTACACTACACAACATTTCAGTACTACTTATGGGCCATTTTAAACAGTGAAATCACCAAGAAACAGCACAAAAAATGCAAAGAATGTAGTACTAAACAGGCTATGAAAAGGACACACAACACACACACACACTATACTTATTATTTATTACATTTACAATTATTTCTGTATCTACCTATCTGTTGAAAACCATGAGTTCACACCAATGTCTCCTATTCTAAAACACCATGGGGTACCTTCTTCTTCCTTTTTCACACTGTGATGTCCTTTTCAGGTAACACAAAATCTAGCTCCCATTAACCTTATCTACTTATTAGATCAACCGTCTGCAAGTCACCAATCTTTTGTTGCTGTCCTCCTCTCTGCACCCTGACATCCTCCTCGCCCTGCTCAGCCCTCAGCGAGAATGCCTTTTCACCACATTTGGTATGCAAGAGACCACACTGTTCATACTGCCTTGTCCACAAGAGCAGCCTACACATGCTGCTCTGAGCCTGTGGCCCCCACGTCTGTGCAGATGCCTAAACTGTTCAGCACCTCCTACTGTCTTTTGAACTGAATGGTTTCAGAAGGGTTGAAAAAGAAGGGGGAAGACAATGCAAACAATTCTGGCAGCTGAATTTTCTTCAGTATTTAAAAAAATAAATTGCCGAGATCATCTAGGCAATTTAGATCCTTAAATTGGGCCAATAATATAAAAAAAACCTAAGAACACTATGTTGTGGCAGAAGTATGGTGTGAACATCCTTCAACTTTTAAGCAAATGCATTTATGCTCTTGATAATTTTCCTTTAGTTGATACTTCTGCTTGTTTTCAGTATTGTTTTATATTATCAGGGAACACAACTGTGCTCAGTAGAGTAACAGTCACAGCAATTGATTGCACATGCATTTACTAGTCACCTTTTCACTGTGTATTTGTACTACTAGAATCCGGGCAGGTTTTGGCAAGGTGGTGAAAATGTGCCTTACTGACCAGTAAATACAGGAATGGCTTTGTCAAGATTGTAGGTAGATAGGTAACTTTTTGGCTCCTAAAACTTTTCTTCAAGGTTATGTTTCTTGTAAAAAAAAAAAAAAAAGGTAATAAAGGCCAGGAATGCAAATGAGATCTTTGTTTTTCTCTCCTAGGAAAAAAGCAGTTAAGATGATTTCCTTCATGCCATCAGGAACAGGTCAGTCTTTCTCCACACTTACATTAACATCTGGAAAGAATGGAATTGTTGCTACTCTTTCTTTTTTCTTCAGAGGCTCTACAACAGGGATAACAGACACACGGCTACACCTCCTCCTTCCGTCCTCACTACTGTATCTAGTCATCAGCTCCTAGAACCAAGCATCATGCCTGTTACCATCTCAACGCCATCTCCTGGCACATCAATCAATGGCGAGATGAATATATGAATAAATAAGATACTGGCAAAGTGGCTTGAACACACTGTCCTTTCATTTCCATCCCTATGTACTTACAGCATTCCAGGGTCCCATTTTTGATTAAAAAAAATTTTCAAACCCCTCAATATTAAATCAGACTATTCTCATTTTAGAAATTGTGAACAAGGGGTGCCTGGGTGGCTTAGTTGGTTAAGCATCAGACTTTGACTCAGGTCATGATCTCATCGTTCTTTGTAGGTTTGAGCCCTGTGTCGGGCTCTGTACTGACAGCTCGGAGCCTAGAGCCTGCTTTGGATTGTGTCTCCCTTTTTCTGCCTCTCCCCCGATTGCACACTGTTTCTCTCTCTCAAAAATAAACATTAAAAGAAAAAAAGAAACTGTACACAGACTCATCACTGATTATTTCTGGCAGAAAAGATAACACACTACCTCTGCACTCGGTACACTCGAGTCCATGGAGGCACAAGAGCAAGGATCCGAGCCACCAATTCGATCAGGTCACTAGGAGAATAACTTTTATATCTTCCTGATTTCCAGAGCTCATAAAGCCCAGTTCCACGAATCACCAGGGTAGGGTAGAGTTTCAAACCATCAGGACGAAAAGCAGGGTTCTCAAAAAACTCCTGTGAATGGAGAACAGAAAATTACCACTCCGTTAGTTCTGCAGAGATTGGTGAAGTTTCGGTGGTCAAGTTTCAGTCCTGGGCCAAGTTCTCTCACATACCTACACAGTCCTTAGACTGCTTTTCCTTTCCATCAAGGGAGAGGATGCAGACAGAACAGAAACTCATTGTTTTCACAGCCTCACTGAAGCAAGCTGTGCGTGTGCTGGGTTACAAAGCCCTCGTTAATCCAGCCCCTGTCTACTGCTGCAGTCTCAGCTCCTGCCACCCTCACCACCTTGCCTTTCTGCCTTTGCAAAGGCAATTTCCTCTGCCTGGAAAGGACATCAATTTTATTTCATCTAGCTAATCTTCAGGTCTCAGCATGAATGCCAATTCTTCAGAGAGGCCTTCCTGACCTTCAAATACAAGCTGCCTCTCTTAAAAAATATTATATTGTGTTCTATATTACTGCTTGCTTAATATCATCACACTGATAATTTATCTGATGCCTGCCTTCACCTCTAGACTGTTTCTTTCCTTAATAATAGATTTAATTGTTTAAACTTTTAAAAAGTTGTGACAAATCACTTGCCTGCAAAACCTAAAATGCTTACCAAATAGCCCTTTGTAGGAAAAGTATGCCAATCCCTGGATATGACTATTTTGTCTTCAGGCCAGCTGGCACTGTTCCTAATCTGGGATACACACTATTTGTTATCTAGACACTGAGAAATACATCTAATTTATCTACTCTGACATAGTCATTTCCTGTACTATATCATCCCAGCTGGCTTTATTTGGGAATAAAGCAAGGAGACACCACGCATTACCCTTTTCATGACTTTGCACTGCTCATTTGCTTTTAATTTTGCACAATGTGTGATGGAGGAATGAAGGTGGACTCAGTTTCCTCTAACCCCACCCTGGCATTAGTATCTATAAAGCCAGCAGTACTATACCTTGTGAAACCATAACAATGCTTTTTATTTCATGCTACATTCTTGCCAAGCTTTCCATTGCTTAACTTGCTTTTCAAAGAAATGTAACTATAGACTTTTCGATCTCTCTCATTGATTTGTGTAATATTCTTAAATGCTGTATTCTTTGTGCATCATTTGGTCCTAGGGATATTCTTCTGTAATTGCATGTAATTTTCCCTGTAACATTTTTATATTAAAGATTCATCAGACCTTTGATAGTTTTTTTTTATTTATATATGAAATTTATTGTCAAATTGGTTTCCATACAACACCCAGTGCTCATCCCAAAAGGTGCCCTCCTCAATACCCATCACCCACCCTCTCCTCCCTCCCACCCCCCATCAACCCTCAGTTTGCTCTCAGTTCTCAACAGTCTCTTATGCTTTGGCTCTCTCCCACTCTAACCTCTTTTTTTTTTTTTTTCCTTCCCCTCCCCCATGGGTTCCTGTTAAGTTTCTCAGGATCCACATAAGAGTGAAACCATATGGTATCTGTCTTTCTCTGTATGGCTTATTTCACTTAGCATCACACTCTCCAGTTCCATCCACGTTGCTACAAAAGGCCATATTTCATTTTTTCTCATTGCCACGTAGTATTCCATAGTGTATATAAACCACAATTTCTTTATCCATTCATCAGTTGATGGACATTTAGGCTCTTTCCATAATTTGGCTATTGTTGAGAGTGCTGCTATGAACATTGGGGTACAAGTGCCCCTATGCATCAGTACTCCTGTGTCCCTTGGATAAATTCCTAGCAGTGCTATTGCTGGGTCATAGGGTAGGTCTATTTTTAATTTTCTGAGGAACCTCCACACTGCTTTCCAGAGCGGCTGCACCAATTTGCATTCCCACCAACAGCGCAAGAGGGTTCCCGTTTCTCCACATCCTCTCCAGCATCTATAGTCTCCTGATTTGTTCATTTTGGCCACTCTGACTGGCGTGAGGTGATA
>NW_024412376.1:11415927-11448750 GCF_014898765.1 Herpailurus yagouaroundi | reverse complement strand
ACGGGACTTGTGAGTGTCCAGCATTAATGGACTTTGAAAGACTTCTGGTAACTGAGAGGAGATTCTGAAGAGAAATTTTTCCTAAAGAGAAATAGACATTCTTCACGCATTTTTAGCAATCTTAGCTTGGACATCCAAGAGCAGTCTAATTTTTAAATTAATAAAACACCAAACCAGCTAAAAGTTATTTTGAGTAATAAATAAGCTCTATCTGAGGATAGGTGGAAAGGGCGAAGTTAAGAAAAAAGAAAACTTCATTTCTGAGTTACTGGAAAATAGAAGTAAATGCTATGTATCACACACAGCTATAAGCTGTGCACCTACCACTGGATGAGAGTGTGAATTTGCAATAAACAGACGCAAATAAACAGACACTAAGAGTAGTGACCCAGAAATGACCTAAACAACAAGGTGTAAGATCTAGCCAATTTATAACATGTATACTGTAAGCACACAACCCAAGATACAGCTGTGATAATCTCAGCAGGCTGGGTAGTAGCTTTATGGATCCGTGCCAGGAAAGGCTACCCTGTCCTCTACAGAGATAACATTTTGTAGACTTGTGTAATTATACCAGCAGAACCCCGACTTAGCAACCTTTCCTATGGAACAAAACACATTAAGGAAAATATATCTGTGGGTTGCTAATGATGTGACAATAAAATAAAGTAGGGAAAAATGTTTTAAAGTATAAAATATTACTGCCTACTAGTTCAGGAAAGGTTGTGAATTCCAAATAGACCCAAACAAGATTTCCTAAACAAA
The DNA here is from genome assembly GCF_014898765.1 of Herpailurus yagouaroundi. Taxonomy (NCBI): domain Eukaryota; kingdom Metazoa; phylum Chordata; class Mammalia; order Carnivora; family Felidae; genus Herpailurus; species Herpailurus yagouaroundi. The sequence continues at coordinate 11,447,985 of NW_024412376.1, read as the reverse complement.
AACTAGTTTTAAAAGTTTTATGTGAATTTTTATTGGAGTGTATCTTAAATACAGAAAAGTACACAAACTCCAAGTGTACATCTTGACAGATTTTTATAAATCATGTAACCAGCACCCATATACTCAAATTAAGAAAAATCGTATCAAAACCTTAGAAAGGCCACCTCATACCTATTTCCAGTTACAATTCCACCCAAAGTTTTTAGACTTCATATTAACAGAAATGTGTGTTAGGTGGTCTTTTGGATCTGTTTTCTTTTGCTCAATTTTATGTTGAAGAGAGTCAGTCATGTTGTTGCATAAGGTTGTAATTAATTATTTTTTTATAGTATTTCATTGTATGACTACATCACTATTTACACATTCTCTTGTTAATGGACACTTGGGTTCTTGTTGCTCTGATATTACCAACAGTACTTTGTAACCATGACTTTTGGTAAATATATGTGGGCATTTCTGCTGAGAATACATCTAGGAGTACAATTCCTAGGACATGGGTATGCATATGTTCATAATTAGCAGATAATGTCAAACAGTTTTTTTTACCATGATATACCAATATAAATTTACTGCCACAAGCAGTAAATGAAGAAAGAGTTCTAGTTGTTCCACACTCTTACTAACACTTGATTTTGTCTTTTTTCATTTTACCTCTTCTTAGCTTTTCTGGTAAGAATACAATAGGAACGCATCATAGTTTAAAATTTCATTTCTTTGAAGATTAATGACTTTAACAACTTTTAAATATGTTTACTGGCTGTTCAAATATCGTATTTCTGTAGTAGTGCCTGTTCAAGTGTTTTTGCCCATTCTCTTATTGAGCTTTCTGCTTTTTTCTTATTGATTTGTAGAAATTATTTAAGATGATGTTAAGTTAATTTTGCAGAAAATTTTTCTCTAGAGAGAAATCGGATTTCTCATGTTAGCTCTATTTTGTCACTCATTTATGTGCTGGGATGTAGTCAGAAAAGAAATAATATAGTGTTCATATTCTCTTTGAGTTTTTCTGAAAAGATTACAAACAAGGAAGACAGATCTGTTTACATGAAGGGTTATCTTTGCAATATTATCATTGAACTTTTCTTTATTTTGAAGACACTAAGGAAAATGAATAGTAAGGCTCCACTATTTGCTATTATTTGAAACATGCCATAATTTTTTCCCCAAGGATACTTAAAGTTATGAATTCTAGCTATATCTCTGATTAACCTAAGAGCTGTGCTAAAGAAAAGTGTTTCAGAGGACTTTTAGGCCTGAAGCCTGAGTACCTGGCTATTAACTACTGAGGAGAGGTTATTAGATTCAAAATCTACTACACAGCTAACACGGGGAAATTAGTAACAGGGACATTTATGAATTAGTACTATCTTCAGTTGTAATTCATGGGCTTAAAAATAAAATTTAAAGGGAAAGAAAGAATTATTAATGTCACAAGTAAGGCAAAGTGAATTCCATTTTTCTAAATAGAGTAAAATATTTTTGTGAATAAAATAACTTAATACTTTCATCCTCTTCTCTCCAAGAATATCCCTAAGGCACTTTCCCTATCTGAGAATCTAAAGGAAAAAAAAAAAAAGTTCTTACCAATCTCATTTCCCAACATGTGACAGAGAGTAAAACAAACAAAAACCCAGCTAACCAGGGGTGAGATATTAAAATATCAAAGAAGAGAAAACCCAGAAAAAAACCCAAACATTTTCTTTCACTATTTAAGGAAATCCTGAAAGAGAAAGGCAGTTCTAAATTCAGAAGCATCTGAAGAAATCATAAATAAATAGGATGGATTTGACAGCAGATACAAAAGTGAAAGGCCCAAGACAGGCTGGGTAAAAATATGTGTAACAACTATAAAAACAAACAAACAAGGAATCTATAATGTCCTCACCTAGAAAGTTCATCTAAATTAACATTAAAAATAGTCATATCCAATAGAGTAATTGGTCAGAGAACAAAAATGCACAATTCTAAAAAGATGAATTATGATTATTGCATGCAAACCTAAAAAGCGTATTAATATAATTACAAAATACAAGTTGAAATGACATTTTTATCCACTAAATTAGCAAAGATAGAAACATTATAACTATGTGTGTATATAAATATATAAACAAGAGAGTCTTATTTGGGAAAAAATAACCCTGCTAAAGCGAGTATAAATTGTTATAACCCTCTGAAAAGCAATTAAGTAATATGGAGAGACTCTTGAAGTGTTTATACCTTTACGTGACAATTCTACTGCAGGGAATTTATCCTAACGAAACAGTCCTAAATACTACAAAAAGTTATACGCATCAAATTGTTTACCTGCAGTGCTATTTACAATACAAAAAACTGGTAATACCTTCAATTTAAAAAATTTGGAAGTAGTTAAGCAAAGTAAGGCATATTTATTCAATGGAAATTAAGCACACATTTAAATATGTTAACATTGACTAACACAGATAAATGCTTATATAACATTAAGTGAAAAAGCAATTAAAATAATTACTTATCATATATATGCCAGTTTGTCTGTGTGTGTGTGTGTGTGTGTATATATATATATATGTCTGTGTGTATATCTATATCTATCTATCTATCCATATATATACGTCTGTGTGTATATCCCTCTGAAAAGCCTAAGCATAAAAAAATCCTAGAAGGAAGTACATTAAAATGTTAGGGTTTTATTTGGTGTGGGCACTGTGAAGAATGACTCTTCTTTGTTTACAGTGTTCTACTCTTCCATAATGAGGACATATTGCTTTAATAATGGGGGAAACATTAGCAGCAAATAATTACAAAGAGCAGAGGGGGTAGAAGCAGCATGCAGAGGCAGTCTCAATTAGCCTGGTTGAAGACAACACTTACTGTAAACTGTTCAATGTCCCTCTCTAGTCCCACATTTGGCAGATCAGGCATCATATGAGCCACGACTTTGAAACCAGAATCCTTGGCCAGGTGAAATGACTCGCAGACTGCCTTCACAGTGTGGCCCCTGAGGAAAGAAAATTCACTACCTGTTACACAAATAAAAGGGCAAGAAGGTTAACACAAGAAACAGAGGAAAAACGATCTATAACAGTGGTTTTATAATGAAGACTAATATGGTTGGGGAATAAAAATCTCAGAAAATCATTTTTATGTCTCTATCTCTGAGAAGGCCTGGAAATAAATCATTTCACTTCTGAGATATTTCTCAGAAATTCCTCATGTACCTACTCAAGGTTCTGACAGTAAATGACTGGGGTAACCAGAGTTAATGTCTACTAAAATTATTTGGTTTAGCATCATCAGCCAAACTAAGGTTACTAATATACATATTTAAGTTAAAAAAAAAATAATGGGCTCAAAACCAGGCAGAAGCAGCCTCTTGTGATGCTCTTTCCTCTAAAAACCTTTTGAAATTATTTGTAGAAATAAATTAGGTGTCATAGAGTGACACCTATGTACAAAATAGATTTCACTCTGGTGGTCTGCAAGGTCCTTTAAAAATGAGAAAAGTGAATGATTTAGTGACAGGGCAGAATCATTTGCGGCCAGCTGGATAAATCATCTTAACATTCCAGTATCACATCCAAGTAGGAAGCAAGCCCAAGAACAATTTGGGGCTACTAATGACTGAAGCCCTATGTCAATCCTTTCATCTCCGAGACATTCCCGTTCACCACAAAAAATTCCTAGAAACATGGACTCCAGCCCACTCTGGATGTTCCCATCCATTTCCAATCTCTTTTTGCTAATCATTTCCCAATTTATATGACTAGGCCAGGCCTCTCTCCTGACACAGCATCCAAATATACAGTACTCTAAAACTGTACTGTCAATTGTACAATACCACAGTCTCTAGGCACATAGTCACTCAGTTTATATTAATTAAAATGAAAAATTCAGTTCCTCGTACTACCATATTGGACAGCGTAGGTGTAGAACACCTTTCTTCTTTAACACCTTCTTTAAACACCTTCTTGTTTAAATGAGTGCAACAGTCTCTTAACTGGTCTTCCTTCTAGCTTGTTCTTCTTAATCCACTCCCATACTGTGATCCTTACAAAGGGATCTTTCTAAAACGTAGGTATGCTCCTATCACAACTTAGTTTAGTCTGTCCTCAGATTAAAGCCCAAACTCCCTGGGCTGACTTCTAAGGCTCCTCATCATTTGGCCACCCTGGCTTATCTTTGCAGCCTCACCTCTTACCATTCTCCTACCTCATGCTCTATGCTGTAACCAACCTAACCTACCCCGAATCCCCGAAATATGCCATGTGCTCAGGAGTTTGCTTGTATGCTTCTTTCCGCTTGAAATAATCTTCCTCTTCCCCACCTAAGTCATACTCTTCCTTTAAGCCTCAGGTCTGACGTCATTCTTTTCAGAAAGCCTTCCTGACCTTCAAGAGACTCTTCCCACCTCCACAGGTACACCCTTGATCACAGCAGCAGTCAAACCTATGTTTCCGGTTTAAGACTCCCCCCTACAAAGGTGCATTCTACTCAGGTTAATCTTTCTTAAGTCTGATATCTGTGCAATTCTTCCCTGTGTTCAAAAGTATCTAACAGACCTCTATTACCTAAAGGAAAGATTCCTCCCTCCTCAGCCTGGCATTCTTCCTGGTTGTTTCTAAGATGCTGACTGGTATAAGTTTCCCTAGTTCTCTTTTACTTCCTTCTCCTACCACAACCCCCAGTCATGTCTGCCCCTCCCAGTAAAGTAGACCCAACTCAACACATACCAATTCCCTGAAGCCTGCCTTTACACCTACAGTCAATGATCTGTGCTGCCTAATAAAGTCCTAAAATCTTTTGTTTTTCTCTAATTCACCAATTAATCATAAAGTTCCTTACACAGCTAACCTTTCATGTGTGTCTTTTCTCCCCAACTTAGTGATCTATTTCTAGAGTTCTAGAAGAGAGCTTCATAGGGCTCTATCAATCCTTATTTCTATCCTTCCTTACCTCCCAAATTTCTCAAAACTTACAACCATTGCCCACCAACCTTTCATTACTCTGCCGACTGGCATCTGTTTCACAAAAACTAATCTTTTAAATATCACCTCGACTTCCTTCTTATTCAAACCCATGCTCCTCGCCTTCTCTCCAGCTTTAAAGGACTGACCTTGAGCCCTGCCTTCTGCTTTCCATATGGGGAAGGCTGTTTATGACAGGAAGAAATAAGAGCATGTTTACAGGCTACTGGAAAAGAGCCAGTAGAGAAAAGGCTGGAAATCAAGGAATGGGGATGGAATTAAGAGCAGAGATAGAAGAATGACTCTGAGGAGAAGGAAACCTATCCATCCTTCTCTAAGATTGGTAGCAAGGTGGAGAGAATGAGTGTGAACATAGATATAATCAGTGGGAGTAGAAGAAGGCTTGTGCAAAATCATTTGCCCCATCTTACCTGTTGGTATCTCTGGCCACATCTTCATAGACACTCTGTACCCCAATCTCTAGCCTTGTGCAGCCATAGGTCAGCATGTCACCTAAATGCCGCTTCATACAGTAATCTGGTCTGGTCTCAATAGTAATACCGATACACTTTGTGAGGCTTCTCTCAGAATACCTGTAGAGCAAATCTAAAAGTAAATAACTTGCCACACTTTAGGACATTTGCTGCCATTTAAAGGACTGTCTTCTCTTAGTCCTCCCAGTATAAGACAGTTATTAAGAGCATGGCCTCTGGAGCCAGACTGTCTGAGTTCAAATCCTGGCTCTGCTACTTCCTAACTATGCAAGCAGAAATGTTATTAACCTCTCTGTGCTTTGGTTTCATCATCTGCAAAATGAGGCCAATAGTACCCATAGGACTGACATGAGTTAACTAGCATACAGTAATGTTAGCATCATCATTATCATTCTTATTCTCCCATAGTATGCTGCAACCATAATCTCCTTGCAAGCAGTGATTTCAACTGTGAAAACCCCAGCAACCGTTTTTCATACAAGTGAAAACTATTCTGCCTTACTTACTTCCCAATCCATATTTTACAGTCATATTAAAGGAAAAAAAAAGGGGGGGGTAAGGTATGTATAATGATCATAGGAATATTTTAGATAAGATGTCTTCTATATACACACAAGTCATTCTGCCAAGTCTATTAATCTTAGCAATGGTTTACAAAATTAGGAATCATTTTTCTTGTTCACTAACACCAGATATCAAAGTAATGAATAATACTTTAGATTCAAGCTGCTTGAGTTAATGGCCTTATTGCTGGCCCAAAACCCAGAGATAAAAGTGACCTGCTAAGGGGGCTGCTGATGTGAGGGGATAGGAGCTGACATTTTATAGAGGCCACTGTGGCCAAGCACTATGCTATACGCTCCATCCATATAGAATGCTCCATCAGCTCTATGAAGTGTGTCCTCTCATCTCCATTTCACAGATGAAGAAACTGATGTTCAAAGAGATGAAATACCTTGCCAAGGGCACAGAGCTCATAAAGTCCAAGTCAGGATTTGAAATTGGATCCACCTGACTTCTAAATCCTTATTCTATCTTTCACTTTATCACATTGCTTAGATAATTCAGTATGGAACATCAGACTTCTCTTTTCAACTTCTCTAATGTCCTAGAACCCAAAGACTTTTTTTGGTGTACCCTTCCACGGCTTTCTCAATTTTGGGGGAGGGTGAGGGAAGCCTCTTCTTTTAATTTATTTGTTTTTTTCCATTTAATTTCCTTCCTTCCAAAAGAGTTCATAGCTCTTTCTAGAAGTATAAAAATCATAAAATTTCCACAATTTTGTAACTACTCCTTTAGGTTCATTTCTTCATTGTCGGTAAAAATGGACTCACTTAATAACAGTTATTAACAAAGTTAAGAATCACTGAACTGGGAGGACTAATTCTAAAATCTTTCATTCTCAACATTCAAACTCTTCTGCAGTGTTTATTACCGTATTCTATAAGGTTTTACACAGGATTACCAGAGGCAACAGGACTGAAAGTAAACAGGTAGCCCAAAGTTACTAAAAAAATGTAACATAAGACAGAAAAAGAGCTCAGATTTTATCAAATCTTGCCTAAGACAGGATACCAAATCATTCTGCTTTTTTGAAATGATTAAATCAGAAAGTCTCATGCCTCTCAAATAGGTGGGTACCAAGACCTGCAGTAACAGAAGTACAAATGCCATGGATAAATGTAACCTTCTTTGAATTATCAATTGTTGTGTTTGGGGAAAATTATTTAAAAAAAATTAAAACAAATATCCCAATATTATGGAGAAAGAAAATTACAGGAAGAGTGATTAAGAAAGATGAAAGCAGGAAACTCTAAATTAGTGTATTTAAGAAAGTAAATCAGAACATCTTAGAATCAGGCATTCCAAATTTGCATCACAAACCTATTTTTTTTTTTAATGCTTATTTTTTAGAGAGGGAGACAGAGTGTGAGTGGGGGGAGTGGCAGAGTGAGAGAGGAAGACACAGAATCTGAAGCAGGCTCCAGGCTCTGAACTGTCAGCACTGAGCCCAACACAGGGCTCGAACCCACGAACTGTAAGATCATGACCTGAGCTGAAGTCGGACATTTAATCGACTGAGCCACCCAGGCATCCTACAAACCTCCCTATTAACTGGTAGTGTTATAAAGCCTCCAGTATTTCTTAAAAGGATGCCGCTGAGTTAGGAAGCTCTGCAGCACAACAGTACCTTGCATCACTGGGAAAAAAACTAGACGGTGGGTAAGTGCAACTTTGTCTAGAGGAAAGAGAAAATTACCGGCTAATCTTTCTATTTGCACAGGTCATCTAAGGCATACAGACATACAGAAGAAGCTGCTGCAGGGATGATAGGGTCTCTTCGTAAGTAGGCAGAATATAGTATAAAGACAGAAACAAACCCTATTCTCAATTTAATTCCATTTCAAAAATGTCTTTCCTTTGGAAGGAAATGTCATTACCTTTATCAGGCAAAGAAATGGAATAAAAAATAATTACAGTTTTTAAAAGCAAACACTTCATGTTCACAAAAAGCTTTTACCATTATATTCTTTTTAGAATTGTATTTTCATTTGAAAAGCAATTAAGCAGAAACCCTTATCAAATTTGAATGATAAAAACAATGAAGCATTGTCCTAAAGAACAGAGTATAAGGTCATCTTTCCTATAAGGTCACTGTATTTTTATTAGGATTTTTGTTAATGTTCTTTTTAGGCCTACAGCCACTGAACCTGCCTCTTCATTTAACAGAGGTATAAAGATATTAATGATTGTTCTGTAAATATTTACATACAGGCTTTCAACTAGTCTAAGCAAAATACGGCTTTCATGGCCTGTTCTAACATTCTGTTATTATTTAGGTAGCTATCCAATAGTATGAATCTGTTTTAGTACCTAGTTCAACCCCCATACCTTCCCGGGGTCAACAGAATTCTTAAGCTCTTGAGCACCTAGGAAATGTGCCAAACATTTTCCAACCTTGATCATAAACCCAGGTCTTCTGATTCCAATTCCACTGCTCTTTTTGTGATATTACAGGGTCATCTTAAATAAATCTGGAGACCACCAGTATGGGGCTACACATAAGTGCATCCTACACTTTTTTTGTATGCCACAGTAGTGGCACCAACTACAAAAGATGCTAATATGCTCTGCAAAGCCAAATGTAACTTAATAACTTATGTTGACAGTATTTTTTTTACAAGGTTGGGGGGGTTGAGTTGAGATGGGACAATACCTTCAGAATTTAAAGCATGCAAAAACTAAACGCTACCCAGCCTTCAAAACATAACTTAAATTACAGTTCTCCTTCCACAACATCTTCCCAGAGCCTCGCATAACTTTGTAACCCCACTCCCAAAGCATCTTGCCTATGATATGAACACAGTTTGCCATGTTATTTGTGGATGTTTGTGCGTCTAGACAGGAGGTTCTTGGAAGGCAGTAGGCTCGAATACATTTAGAGGTAACTGCTTTAGGGCTTCAGCACTAAAAACTCTCCTTCAATATAAAAAAAATACAAATATGAAGAATGAATAAATGAATCAGGCATAACCAAAGACACAGAAGGTCTCTCTTTACTCCCATGGCAGCCTCTAGATAATTTTGCTGGTTATCTTTCCTCTTACAGAGTCAACCCTAGAAGGTGCCTAGCACTAGACCAGGTATTCTATAGAAAGTAATAATACAGTAGCGCCTGGGTGGCTCAGTTGGTTAAATGTCTGACTCTTGACTTTGGCTCAGGTTATGATCTCGCGGTTTGTGAGTTTGAGCCCCACATCAGGCTCCATGCTGGCAGTGTGGAGCAATCTTCGGATTCTCTCTCACTCTCTTTTTCTGCCACTTCCCAGCTCACTCACCCACTCTCTAAGTAAATAAATAAACTTAAAAAAAAGTAACAATACAATAATTCTTGTGCTAGAGATGCTAATCTAGCTGCAAGAAATAAGACACACAGATGAAATCAAGAACTACCTAAGAACAAAGAGCTAAAAGTGGCAGATATATAAACATACATTATTTCTGGGTTCTATTTATAGGAAGAAAAAAGTGAACTATAATAGCGATTATCCATCGGGTGCCTGGGTGGCTCAGTCAGTTAAGCATCTGAAATGGCTGAGGTTATGATCTCACAGTTCGTAGGTTCCAGCCCCACGTCAGGCTCTGAGCTGACAACCAGGGTCTGAAGCTTGCTTCAGATTCTGCATCTCCGTCTCTCTGCCCCTTTCCGCTCATGCTCCCTCTCTCTCTCAAAAATAAACATTAAAAAAATAAATAAAAATAACTATACCTATTACTAACTCCTTGGCTGAGGGACCCCAAACAAGGGGACACTGAGGGAAGGTGGCAATTCAATGTTAAAGTCTCTGTTATCTTCTGGAAACTACATGAGTCACTCCAAGAAGGCTATGGGTATCAAAGACCGCTTCTCATTGCTATCAGTTCATCGCAGTCCTCTCTAAAAAACCTCTGTCATCAATAAAGGTGGCTGTGTCTTAGTCTAGTCCTGTGTGAAATCTCACTACAGCTCTAGGCCTAAGTTCCTGAAAGTCCTACAGAATCTTTCCTACATAGACCTCAACCTGCTCAAAGCAAACTGCAAAGTAAATAAAAACGGTACATAGATGGAATGTTAATTTTCATTTGTCATAACGTACAAACTCTCTTCTGTATCTACAATCCCAAAATCGATAAGTGGAATTTATAAACTTCTTTGGGCAACCAAAGATTTGTTTGAATTGCCAAATAACATCTGGGGTTACTGGTACAACTGGTACAATTCCTCAGTAGTAGTGCCACAGAACAAATTCTTTTTGATATAATCATACTTGGAAAATTTCTCAATACAACTTTATGCTCTGTACAATGCTATGCTGGTGGTATTCTAGACTTATGAATGACCGATTTGGGTGTTTGATGATTTAAAAATAATATTTTTACTTTTTTGTTGTTGTTGTTGAGACAGTGGTCAAGTTTGCTTCCTAGATATTGATTGTTATGTCAAATGACCGATAAAATAGTAAGGTTCTACCCAACACACACCAAGGAAACAAACAGAATTTTAATTTTTAAATGAGTACAACTTATGAAAAACTAGCCTGATGACTTTGTGTTTTAGAAACTTATCAGGGACCCTTGATCCCTATCATGTTAGTTGACAAAGTTTAAGGTATATTAAAAACAACTCATAACATTTTGGGTTCTGATTCTTGCGACAGCTGACAAGAATGCTATCAGACAGTTAAGAACTAACAGCAAAGCATTATTAATAGACAAAAATCAGTTATTACACATTCTTTTAACATTACATTCACATTCAAATTTAAGGACTATATTCATAAATGCATTATAGAAAAGTTGTCATTGTCAGAAAATGACTGCTATATGAAAAATAACTTGCAAACACATCTTTTAGATAAACATTCTCATTCCAATAAAATTCTTCAAACCACAGAATGTCAGAGAAAGAAGTAATTTTAGAGATAATATAGTCCCACCTCCTCATTTTTATAGATGAGGAAACTACAACACAGAATACATAAGTGGCTTAAATTAGGTAATAACCTAAGATAATAACAGAAATAAGTCTGGAACCCAAGTCTCCTGATTCTTCATGCACAGTTCTTTACACTATGGTCATTTAATAATGTTTACTTAGTACTTTCTATCCCTAAGACATTGTGCTAGATATAGGCACAATGTGTCTCTTAAGAAAACATTCCCTATTAAAGGAAACAGGGAAAAGGTGCATTATACAGAATTAGACAATAACAGTATTCACTAAAACTATTATTTTTGGCTACTGAAAACCAAAGTGAGGGGATGATTAAAGTAGTAGATGCAAATATACTCGCATCAATAGTTACAGTAAATGTTAACAGATTACCCTCCAGTTAAAAGACAATATAAAAATGAATGAAAACCAAGACTCAACTACTATAGACTGCTGTCTAGAAGAAACCCACTTTCAATATAAAGGCACATATGCGTGGAAAGAAAATGGATGGAAAAAGTAATACATAGGGAAAACAGTAAACACATGAAGACTGTAATAAATTAACATCAACTAAAGGAAACTTCAGGGATAAAAACATTTCATAATGATTAAAAGCTCATACATAAGGAAAAACACAGAAATCATAAATACGTATGCACCTAATAATTGAGTCTCAAAATAAATGAAATAAAAATTAACAAAACTGAAAGGAAAAATAGAGAATTCTTCAATCCTGGTTTGAAAATTTTTTTTTTAATATATGAAATTTATTGTCAAATTGGTTTCCATACAACACCCAGTGCTCATCCCAAAAGGTGCCCTCCTCAATACCCATCACCCACCCTCCTCTCCCTCCCACCCCCCATCAACCCTCAGTTTGTTCTTAGTTTTTCCTGGTTTGAAATTTTAATATCACTCTCTCTTAGCAACCGATATAACAGAAAAAAGTAACACTATCAATCACCTGAATTTAACTGATATTTATAGAACATTACATTAAACCAGTGTAACTGATATTTATAGAACATTACATTGAACCATTGAAAGAATACATATTCTTTCAAATATACACAGTATGTTCACCAAGTGAAACCATATATGCCGGGGCCACAAAATGAGTCTCAATTAAAAAAACAAAACAAAACAGGGGCGCCTGGGTGGCTCAGTCAGTTAAGCATCCGACTTCAGCTCAGGTCATGATCTTGTGGTCCATGGGTTCGAGCCCCACGTCGGGCTCTGTGCTGACAGTTCAGAGCCTGGAGCCTGCTTCAGATTCTGTGTCTCCCTCTTTCTTTGACCCTCCCCTGTCCATGCTCTCTCTCTGTCTCAAAAATAAATAAATGTTAAAAAAAAAAAAAAAAAAAAAAACTTAAAAAAATTAAATTATATAGAATAGGCTCTCTCTAACCCAAATGGCATTAAATTAGAAATTGACAACAAGATATCAAGAAAGACTCGCTTTTGGTAATTTGGAAATTAAAGAACCATTTCTATATAACTCATAGGTCAAAAAATATAAAGGACTTAAAAAAATATTTTGAATGGAATAATAATTAAAATACAATATACCAAGGTTTGTGGGATTCTGTCATAATAATGCTTAGAGGAAAAGTTAAAGCATTGAATACTTACATTAGAAAAGAAAAAAAGTCTATAATGAAGGCCAAGCCTCTATACCTTACTAAGTCATAGAAAAAGAACCATAAAGTAAACCCAAAGAAAGTAGAAGACAATAATAAAAAAAAAAAGTAAAGCAGAAATCAATGAAATAGAGGACATAAAATCTAAAGTCAGTTCTTTGAAAAGAATAACAAAATTGATAAACCTCTAACTAGATTAATCAAGAAAAAAAGAGAAAACACAGATGATCAGAACCAGGATTGAAAGAGGGGTGATCACTAACATTACATAGACATTAAAAGCATAAAGGGGAATATTATGAACAACTTAACACCAAATAGTTTGACAACTAGGATGAGGTAGACAAATTCCTTGAAAAATACAACTTACCAAAATGGACACAGATGAAACAGAAAATCTGAATATCTCTTTCTTTATCTATTAAAGGAATTCAATCAATCATCCAAAATTCTCCCATAAAAAAAACACAGCCCTGGATAATTTTACTGGTCAGTTCTAGCAAACACTTATGGACGGATTAACATTCATTTTATATAAACATTTAGAAAACAGAGGAGGGGGGACGCCTGGGTGGCTCGGTCAGGTAAGCATATGGCTTGGCTCAGGTCACGGGTTAAAAGTTTGAACTCTGCATTGGGCTCTGGGCTAACAGCTCAGCCTGGAGCCTGCTTTGGATTCTGTTGTTTCCCTCTCTCTCTGCTCCTCCCCTGCTTGTGCTCTGTCTCTCTCTCTCTCAAAAATAAACAAACAAACAAAAAAGAAAACAGAGGAGGGAACACTTCCTAACATGTTTTATGGGGCTGGCATAATAACACTAATACCAAAACCTAACAAAGAAATTATAAAACAGGAAACTACAGACCACCATCTCTCATGAACATATACACAAAATCCTTTCCAATGTATTAATAAAATGATATATAAAAAGGATAACACATTATGACCAAACAGGTTTATCCTAGGAATGCAAGGTTAGTTTAAGCTTAAAAAAAAAAAAAAAAAAAGTAATCTACATGATCAGAATAAAGAAGGAAAATTATGTGATCATTTGAATAGATACAGAGAAATCATTAGACAATTGAATTAATGATACAACCTCTCAACAAACTTCTTCAATAAAGGTATCCATAAAAAACCCCTCAAGTAACATTGCAGTTAATACTGCAATATTAAATGTTTCACCTGTATTACTGGGAATAAGACAAAGAAGCTTACTCTCACCACTTCTACTTAACACTGTACTAATGTCCTAGCCATTACAGTAAGGCAAGAAAAAGAAAAGCATGCAAATCCAAAAAGAAAAATTAAAGTTCACTTTATTTGTAAATTAAGTGATTGTTTATAAAGAAAATCCTAGCAGATTTACAAAAACAACTTTTAGAACTACATAGTGAAATTAGTAAGGTAATAGGATACAATGTAACGTACAAAAATCAATTACATATTATACACTATCTGTAAAAGAATTTGAAAATGAAATTTTTAAGAAGTTCAATTTCTATAGCATCAACACAAAAATATTTTGACATAAATTTAACAAAAGGCTAACAACATCTCTACACTGAAGATTTCTATGAGAAATTAAAGAAAACTTAAATAAACAAAGAGACAGACGATGTTCATGGATCAGAAGACTCAATATTGTTGTCAATTTTCTCCAAACTGTTCTATAGTTTTAATACAATCCCAATTTTCTCACACTTTTCAGAAGTTGACAAGCTGATTCTAAACTTTACATCGTAGAGATGCAAAGGAAATAGAATATCCAAGACAATCTTGAAAAACAATGACAAAAAAGACTCACAGTACCTGACTTCAAGATATACTATAAAGCTACAATAATCAAGACAGTGTTACTGGCATAAGAACTGAGAAATAGATTAGTGGGACAGAACAGAGCCCAGTTCCACATGTACAGTCAATCAATTTTGACAAAGCCACCAATATAATCCAAATAGGAAAGGGAAGTTTTTAAACAAGCAATATTGAAACAGTATCTACCTCCAAGAGGAAAAAAGAAACCACAAATCGTACCTCACAGTATATATAAAAATTAATCCAAGATAGACCACAAGTCTAAATAGGCAAGCTAAATATAAAAAAAACTGTAACTGCAGGTAGAAGAAAACACAGGAGAGAATCTTGTCATGTATCTTCTTGGGAGTAAGCACAAGTTTAACAAAAACAATACAGAAAACAATGACTATTAAATTAAAAAATTACTAAATTAGACTTAATCAAAATAAAAACTTCTGCTTAAAGTTGTCCTTAATATAATGAATACTCAAACCACAGACTGGGTTTTCATATTTGTCAAATACAGATCCAACAAAGGACTGGTATCCAGAATTTAAACAGCCCAATAAAAAATGGACAAAAGAGTTTAACAGACAGTTCACAAAAGAAATATATACAGAAAACACAAGCATATAATAAAGTGCTCATCATCATTAGTCATCAAGAAAATGTAAATTAAAGCCACAATGAGATACCATTACACACCTACTAGAACAGCTAAAATTAAAAAGACTGACAACACCATATGTTGGTGAGGATGTGGAACAACCAAATGCTCATACATCACTGGTGGGAGTACAAATGTTACAACCACTTTGGAACAATGTCTGGCAGTTTCTTAAAAAATTAAACATATGATGTAGCAGTTCTACTTCTAGCTATTACCTAACAGAAATAAATACTATATTCATAGTAAAACTTGTATGAGTATGTTCACTGAAGTTTTATTGTAATAACCACAAACTAGAAACAGCCCAGTGTCCATCAATAGAATGGATAAACTGTGGTCTATGCATACAGTGGAATACTACTCAGAACTACAAGGTAACAAAGACATACCCAACAACATTGATGAATCTCAAAATATTATGCTCAGTGACAGAAGAGGTAATATACTATATGGTTAATGTGGAAGGGAAAAAAGGAATAATGATTGCCTGTGGGAGGTACAGGTGAGGATTTAATGGGAAGAGGAATGAAGGAACATTCTGGGATGTTCTATATCTTAACAGAGTTTTGATGCACAGGTATATGCATTTATTAGAACTTGTCAAATGGTACACTTAAGATCTTTGCATTTCATTGTATGCAATTTTGCTTCAAAAGATAGCAACAAATGAACTAGTTAATGATGTACACGATGACATATTTAGAAAGAAGTGTACTGAAGTGTACAACTTACTTCGAAATGCTTAAAAAAAGAGGGATCCATGGAAGGGTACAGAAATGAATAGTTGGATAAGTATGTGATAAAGCAAGTACTGTAGAATCCAGGTGACAAGTATGTAGTACCTGACAAGTTCCTTCAATTTTTATTTGCTTCATGTAAGATGCTGGAAGAAAAACAGCATCACAGATGACTGAGATTATTTTAGGTGGGACTGCCAATGTTAAGGATTCTGGTCACCATCCATGAAAATCTGGTTGACCAAGAGAGAGAGTAAAGGCAGTAAATATATAAAGTAAGGGGTGGGGAGTATTAGAGCCAAAGCCCAGAAATGCAAGTCTGAAACCTGCCGGAAATAATGCCCAGGGCACCAAGGCAGAAAATAGTCACTTGCAAGCCTTAGGAGATTTGCTTTTGCTTTCTTCCTAACTTCTGCAAGTCTATGAAACTGTCTTCTAGGCCTAGTATCCAGCAGTAAGCTAGCGCTCTAGCTCTCTAGCTTTTTTCCAAGACACATAAGGACACAGCTGGAGGATTTAAAGTCATTGATGAGGGGCAAAAAAGGAAGGAACGGAAATGAATTAAAAATTCCACTGGGAGAAGGTATGACTCACCCACTCCTTGATGGGTAACTACCCTTCAAAATAGCATCTTTTGAAAACAGCCAAGGAGCATTAAAGATTGAACATAAAACTGCTTCTGGGCAGGACTGATTAAAGAGGAATAAAACTATTTTAAAAGGTTACTCTGAGTTATTTGGCAATATTTATTTGCATTCCGGTGAATGGGTGACTCAGATCCCACTGCCGGTCCTTTTCATCTCCAGAGCTATGATTTTTAGAGGACAATAGTCACCAGTAATTGTTGCTTTCTGGAGACAACTGAAGTCTCAGTCTAGCTGATGGAAATGAGTGATTATCACTTTGCTTGATTTAATGCGCCTTCACAGAAACCCTATACCTGCTTTATCCTTGAACTCTATTTCACTCAGCTTTTCAATTTTTCTATTTGCAAGGATATAGCATACTTTTTGCTACTAACTTGCTGTAAATAATAACCAGGTTCACTTTTGGGGGCTTTTCCTTACCTTAACTTTTAATCTTTTAAGTAAAAAGTAAAATAATCAGGTTTAAACATGGTCTAAACTTTGACTGGATTAGACATAGGATAGCAAAGGAGGCTAACACGAGCTAATAACCTCTAATTTGACCAAATACTGTAACCTTAAACATTGACTCATCTGTCACTATGTAATTTTTAACCTAATTTAAAATTAGTCTTTTAAATAAAAACCTCTGATACACTAATGAAAGTATTACATCTGTGTAGTCAGCAAGTACAAACAACTAATATCAACTAACACTAAAATAAAAATGAAGTTCATTACTTTACATCTGAAAAAGGTCAGCCACACTGGGTGACCCAAACAGTCTTCACAAATACCCTCAGTGAAAGATAATATAAAGAACAGCAAGTTAAAGATCACCTCCAAAAATGTGAAGAAAACATATTATGTACAAAACATAGTATCTCTGGGCTGTTCTTTATTTCACAAAATGTTAACATTAGAAAATGGTTTGCTATGTCTCTAGTTCTATAGTACAAACCAGATTACTATTTCTTTGAACTATATAACAACATTTCCCTAAAAAACAAAATACCACCTTTATTGTAGGGCGTTAGTAGTAAAAATTTACCTTAACAAAGCAAACAAGATGCCACAAATTAGCTTTTTTTCAGATTATCTCATAAAAGTATAGAGACCAGGAGAAAAGAGCAAAACATGTCAAGTGTGGGTTGGCATGATTCAGTGTAACATTTATGGATGGTTTTAAGGCTCCCAGATTGTACTTTTATTGTTTCCCAAGAGTCATTCATGAGATCTGTTGCAATGAAGGCTCAAATCATATATAAATTTTCATCTGAAAGTAAAGTGTTTGTTGCCCTCTTGAGGTAAATTCAAGAACAGAAACAAAACAACGCTGCCCTTGCCTAGTCCATTACAGAAAGGGACTTTCTTTTCCAACAGGCTTTTTGGCTTTTTCTACAAACATATCATGATCTGAAGTTGGATAGTTGTAACGTAAACTCTATTTTTACCCCAACAACAGACAACTTACAAAAGAAGACACTAGAACATTTCTGTAAAAATAAAATGAAAACTTTACACCAAGAATAAGCAAAAAATTTTAAGTTTCAATTATTAAAAAGGTCAAACTAGCTATACCCTAAAAATTCATTAGGCAGATCTCCCGTTAGCCTAGCTCACCTGACCCAGGGGACCCAAACTATACACTGTGAAAAGCTTTGTGGCAAACTTTTATGGGGGCTGGGAGGGTGGGGCAAGTCCAAGATATGTATATTCAATTTCACTTACTAAGCAAGGTTTTCAGGGTGCCTGGGTGGGTCAATCGGTTAAGCTGTGATCGGCTCAGGCCGATCTCATGATCTGTGAGTTCAAGCCCCAGACTGGGCTCTGCACTGGCAGTGTGGAGCCTGCTTTGGATTCTTCGTTTCCCTCTCTCTCTCTGCCCCTCCCCTGCTCGCATACGCGCACAATTTCTCTCTCAAAAACAAATAAACATTTAAAAAAATAAGCAAGATCTTCAACACAATAACAGCTGCACTGAGAAAAGAGTATATGATATATAAGTGTGGGTACAAAAAGTCAATGGTCTTGTAGATTATCTCACCAGGGAATTCTCAGAGTTAAATGAATTTTAGTAACTCTGAGGTACTGTTGCCATTTCAGTGTCATGGGGCTTTGAACTAATGAAAGTTGTTTTCTCTCAAACTGCATTTTACACTAAGCTATCATTTGATTTTCGGTATTATTAAGAAGAATGGTTTGGGTTACATCATTATTCTTCTAAAGTTTCAAACACTTCAGTGTTTTACTAAGCATGACTTATATTCATGAATAATCAAGATTTTGAATGAGCAGTAAAAACATGGTTAGGGGTGCCTGGGTGGCTTAGTCAGTTAAGCCCCTGACTCTTGATTTCAGCTCAGGTCATGATCTCATTGTTCGTGAGTTTGAAGTGCGGAGAGTGCTTGGGATTCTTTCTCTTTCTCTCTCTCTCTCTCTGCTCCTCCCCACTTGCTCTCTTTCTCTCAAATATAAATAAACTTAAAAAAAAAAAGTATGGTCACCATCTTATCTTGCTACTAAAGGCCATGTAGGAGGAAGAGATCACACCAGCCAGTTGTTGTTAAAAACCTAGATTTGTGGACATACAATTAACCTACCACATTCTCTAGAGGCAATCAAACAAAGTAGGTTGCTCACACACACTCTCCCAGCTGCTGGACTCTTTACACAGGTCCCTCGAGATACACTTGATAGCCAAAGGTCTCAACAGGGAAAGTAGGAAGGACACAAAAGATGTCCCTATTCTAAGCCCTACCTAAGTCATTAGCTGTCAGTATTTGACCTATAGATTGATCATTCACACAAAATTCATTCAGACATTTACTTACGGCTACTGTGTATCACAAACCATTTTAATTATGGTGTAATGAAAACCATCCTTAGATTCATTCAAACTTTGGTTCTACTTATCACCTTACAAAAAATTCTCTAAGAGGGGCACTATTTGAAACAACTTTGTAATTAGCTATATGACCCTCTCTCCCCAATATAAAAGAGAAGCCAGAGAAAAGCCTGAAGGCAGGAAGAAGAGTGCAAAAAAAAAAAAAAAAATCCAGAGAGATATTTTGAAGCTCTGGTGGTGTACACACACACGTGCTTGTACACGCACAGACACACATTTTCACACACTTTTACATGTAGCATAGTTTCTTGCATTATAGCAAAGTTCAGGCTCTTAAAGCAAAGCCGCCTGGGTTTCACAGCCCGACTCCCACCACCAACTAACTACCTTTGTAACTTTGGCAAGTTGCTTAATCTCTCTGTGCCTTGACTGCCTCACCTGTAAAAACAGGGATAATTTATTATTTTTTTTAAAGCTTTTTTTTTTTTTTTAACATTTATTTATTTTTGAGACAGAGAGAGACAGAGCATGAACGGGGGAGGGTCAGAGAGAGAGGGAGACACAGAATCTGAAACAGGCTCCAGGCTCTGAGCTGTCAGCACAGAGCCTGATGCAGGGCTCAAACTCACGGACCGTTGAGATCATGACCTGAGCCGAAGTCGAACGCTCAACCGACTGAGTCACCCAGGCACCCCAAAAACAGGGTAATTTAAATACCGAACTCAAATATTTACTGTGAGTTTTAAATAAATGCTTATCACAATGTCCAGCCCAACCATAAATGTGCTCCTTTACCCCCATTCTCCTATGTCCTTTCCTCCTCAGCTCAAACTCATGCCTATAATAATCATCACTCTCACCCCCTTTCACATTTTCTATGCATTTACATTTATGTGGATATACACAAATATGATGGATCCAGACTGTAAGAATTGCTCTAAAAATTGCTTTTTCACATAATATACCTCAGAAACCAGCAACTCTCCCACATTAGGTGATCTTATCCACTTGCATGGCTATAAATGCCATCTGTGGACTGATAACCCCAATTTTGCATTGCCAGCCTGGATGTCTCTTGTACAGCCTACCTGACATCTCCTAGGCATTTCAAATTTAATGTATCCAAAGTAAAACTCTTGATTTTCTCCCATAAACCTGTTCTTCCATGTCTTTTCCATCTCAGGATACGGCGGCGTTACCCATTAACCATTTCCTACAACCAAAAGCTAAGCATCTTCTTTGATTCCTTCCTTTCTTACCCTCAACCCAATCCAAAGTCCTGGCATTTGTAACAACAAAACAGAACTCTAATCCATCCTCTCTTCTCCATCATCACTGCCACCACCCTGAAGTGAGCTATGATGGGTTTAACAGTCTTTTTATCTGGCTCCTCACTTTCACTCTTGTACTCTGCTAATCCATTAACCAGACAATAGACAGAATGACCTGATTATCAACCTGAAATGTGTCACTCTCCTGCTTAAAACCATTCATCTACTTCCTACTGCATTTCAAATAAAACTTTAGCTCCTCAAAAGCATTCTATTCTCTGGCCCAGATGTAACTCTTTAAGCTCACCTTAAGATTCTCTTTTGTTCACTGGAATCTAGTCACACTGGCCTCCTCTCTGTTCCTAGAAGACCTGAAAATCTTCCCCATTTCAGTGCTTCTGTCATATTTTTTTCTGCTTTTAGCCTGATTCCTCCTCATATACTTTGGGTCTCAGCTTAAACATTACCACTTCGCCTGGAGAAAAGTCTTAATCTCTATCACAGTAATCTATCTCCACCATAGCACTTCGTATTTGTTGAACCAGTAGAAATAAACACCACAAGGGCAAGGACAATACATATCTTGTTTCACCATGCTGTTCCTAGTGCCTAAAGCAGTGCATAGCCCCTAGTGGGCCCTCCATAAACATTTGATAAATAAGAGGGAACAGTATATGGTAACTAACTAGGCTTTCCTGAAACTTCTGAAATACTGTATATGAAATCTTAGTATTCTTTTTGCTAAAAACGGAGATACAACGTATCAAAAGAATGCATAATTTTGTTTTGCCAATTAGAATGAAAAAGTGATCTCATTCATAAACAGAAATTTTAGTAGTTATTAATAATAGCTATTAAAAAATAACTTGTTTTGATTGTATGGCAGCTAAATGTTTCGGACAAAGTGTACCCCTAGTGTTCTTTTTGAGGAGGCTGAAAACTCAACTGGTCAAATCAAAACTACTCCTGTACTTTAGACCAGCCTAAGGTTGAAAAAAACCTTTAGTGATTTAATGAATCACTCTTTCTCAGAGAATACAAATTTCAACAAACCACACTCACTTATTAAGAAAAACTATTAACTATTTCAATGAAAATAATCCTTTCCCACAAAAAAGAAGTAACTATGAGAACTAGGAACGTATAGGACGATGGATGTGATTGTGATGGATGTGAAAGTAACTGTGGTAACCATTTCACAATGTATATGTAAGTCATTATGCTGTACACCATAAACTTTTACCACGCCGTATGTCAATTCTATCTCAATAAAACTAGAAAATATATTTAATTATAACCCATCCAAAATATGCAAATAAAAATAACAACCAACCAACCCCCCCCCCCCCCACGCAAAAAAGAACTAGGAATGTAGATGTAGAACAAAAGGAATTCTCACAGGCTGCGGCTCAGGGGATAAACTGACAACCACTCTGCAGAATATGATAAAATAAGGATTTCTTACTTGACTGCCTCATAAATATTGTTGGAGGTATGTCCTGATAAGGCATCATGTAAATTTCGAATAAAATAATCTCTGTATTCTTCTGGAAGGGCCATAAACGTTCCACCCATCACAATAAACTCCACTTTATCCACACTGTGACCAAGTTGTTTTAACTGAAACACATACAAATTCATCAGCATTAGATGGATACAGTCAATTACCCTAAGAAGGCACTGCAAATTTCTAATCTTATTTTGTAGTTTTTTCATCAGTATAGTTTAAAAATGAAAAGCAATTAAACATATTTAGCAAAGGTTTGGATTAAAAAATAAACTCCAGAGTCTGAAAGAAAAAAAAATTACTATAGCGCGAGGAGGCAAAGTGACAATTAAAAACAATAAACAAGAAGCTTGACATCAATACCTATGTGGAAATTTAAAAACATGGGGAATATAAACTAGAAAGCAGTAAGGGCAAATGTAATAATACAATATGCAACATAATAAATACTTCTTGATCATGTATTTTTTATGTCAGACCTTGCGGTAAGCCTTGGGAACAAAAACAGTGTGCAACATAATCAGGGCTTGATGCCAATGGAAGAAAAAGAACACCAGGTTAGAAATAAAAATTAAGAATGCAGTTTTAAATCAGTTGTGAAGATTATGAGCATAGGTGGCATGGCTTTCTGGAGAAAAAACAACATAAAAATCTGATTGATAAACTATAAAATATTATGTCTCTCTACTAGTGGAGAGAATGGTACAGATTTTTCATTTTGCCAACTATAATAAGCCAAGATTCTAAATTTTAAAAACAGGTATTTAAATTTCATAGGGTCCTTAAAAAGTTAAAAACAGAAATACAACATGATCCACTAATTACACTATTGGGTATTTAAAGAAAATAAAAACACTAATTCAAAAAGATGTATGTGCCCCTATGTTTATTGCAGCATTATTTATAATAGCCAAGATGTGAAAGCAACCCAAGTGCCCACTGAGAGACAAATGGATAAAGAAGATGCAGTGTATATATACAACGGAATATAACTCAGCCATTAAAAAAAGGATGAGATATTGCCATTTACAAGTGTACAATATGGATGGAACTAGAGGGTATTATGCTAAGTGAAATAAGTCAGAGAAAAATAAATACCAAATTATTGCATTTATATGTGGAATCTAAACAACTAAAACAGATAAAAAGACGAAAGACCTATAAATGCAGAGAACACACTGATAGTTATGAGAGGGTTAGTGGAGGAGGGGATGGGCAAAATGGGTAAAGGGCAGAAGATACAGGAATGAATAAATTATGGAATGAATGAATCCAGTTATGGAATGAACAAATCATGGGAATAAAAGATACAGCATAGAAAATACAGTCAATGATATTGTAACAGCACAGTATGGTGACTGATGGTAGCTATACCTGTGGTAAGCACAGCATAACAGACATGTTGAAACACTATGTTGTACACCTGCAACTAATGTATCACTGTGTGTCAACTATACTTCAATTAAAAGAAAAATTTCTTGCCCTATCTCAGGCTTGAGAAAAACTGGGTCAAGTAGACTACTAAACTATGAACTCAAATTAATTAATGTTCTATGTAAAGGATGTCTACACTTAATATGACAAAAAGGCACCTTTTTAAATGTTTGTTTCTGACAATGGCAAATAAAAATTTATACATATTTGTATCTTTCTGTAATTGTATTCATATATACATATGCATGAAAATATATATGTAAGTATATATAGGTGTGCATGTAAGTATATAGGTAAGTATGTGTGTGTGTGTGCATGTGTGTATATATATAAATACTAAAAAAAAAACTCTATTATTGTTTACAAGGGAAACACAACAAAATCATTCTGGGTACCTTTTTCAAAATACCTTGTCAGGACCCTAAACCAGACTTAATCAGAACTCCTGAGGTGAAAATCTGGCATATGTTTTGGAAAAGATACTCAGATGATTCTATTGCATTTACAGTGAAGAAAAAAATCACTGCTGTATGCTAGTTTCTAAACCTTTTAAAACCCATTCTCTTTTTGGTAAACAAACATTTTACACTCTACTGAAACATTTTAAATGAATTAAATATCATAGCTAAAAAAGAAATTGAAGCAGTGGTCAGTTTAGAACATGCTTTTCTAGACTATACAGGTTGCACCCAGGTGAGGTCCTCTCCTATGGCTGACAATCCTGATCCACACGTGCTTGGGTGACAGTGAGGTGAAAATATGAACTGGCTGGTATTCACCGATACTAGCTAAATGAACAGAGAAGTGACTTAATGACTATGGTATGTACTACTTTCCTTTTGAGATTCTGTAGTTGCCCTACTAGGTGTTGTTACTGTAAAAATTATAGATGGTACTCACACTTTTTTAAATCGGACAAGTTTAAAATAAAACTATAAAAAAGGAAATTGTATTACTGTTCAGATTTCTCAGGCAGATCAAGGCCATTTAAACAGTACTACTTGTTTTTCATCAGTTATATTGAAGTATAATTTACATACAATGAAACCAATTAATTTTAAGTGTACAACTGGAAGGGTATGG
Source organism: Herpailurus yagouaroundi (assembly GCF_014898765.1). Taxonomy (NCBI): domain Eukaryota; kingdom Metazoa; phylum Chordata; class Mammalia; order Carnivora; family Felidae; genus Herpailurus; species Herpailurus yagouaroundi. The sequence continues at coordinate 11,423,458 of NW_024412376.1, read as the reverse complement.
ATGAGTGTTTACAGTTGTGTAACTCCCACCACAGTCATGATGCAGAACAATCCCAGGACTCCTAAGAGTTCCTCACACCCTTCTGCAGTCAATTCCCTATTCCCACCCTGGCATACCAGTCACAATAACTTCTTATCTGGCTCATGGAAGCAAAAATTCAATCCATCCACCTACTGTCTAAGAACTTTCTCAGATCTCCATCTGTAAATTTCATATGGTTAATGAGTCTGTATAAGTTGAAAGAAATTTAAAGAATATAGAACCCTTAAAGAAAATAATACAGTCTCTAAAGGAAGTAGTGATTTTGAGCTTGCTGGGTATTGCAAAATAGTCTTCCTCCCTCAGATGGATATTAAAAACTTACCAAGGGGACAGGCACTCTTTTAGTTATTTCAGGTTCAACTCAAACAATAATACCTTCTAAGTATATACAAAAATCTAACTTAAAAATGCTTTTTAGAAACTTACCTGTTCTATTCGGTGTCTTGTCTGTAGATAAGGGTCATATCTAGCACGGATAGCTCGCATGGAGGTTGGCTAAGAGAAAAAGAGAAAAATCTCCTGCTGGGCCCACATTGAATAGAAAATAAAAAGTAGTTGAAAAGAATTATATTAAAAATAAAATTCTCTTGTGCTCCTTCCTTCCTTTCTCAGTTTAGGGATCAAAATACTGTTCTGAATAGCATCTGGCTAGTCTCCATCCCCACTGTCTTAAGATTCTGAACAGCAGGGCATCTCCTTGAATCATATTTATCTTTGTGTAAACACTTATGAAATCTCCAGGGTCACTTTCTGCTGGAGCAGAAAGGGGTGGCTAAGGGACAGAAACGAGAGGGAGCCTTTGCACTGAATAATTCCTTTTGTATTTTTAAAAATGTGAACTATGGAAAACAAGTAAAAAGTGAAATTCCATATATAAGAGAAAAAGTCCAATGGTTTTCTGGCTGCTGACCTCTTCCCGAAAAGGCTGACTGCTTCAAAAGAAGCCTGCTTGCTGTTCTGCTTGCACTCTTGCCCCCACTCTAATCCTTTAACCACACAGCCATCAAATGATCTCTTAAAACCCTATACTGGATCGCATCATTCCCCTGCTTTCAACCTTAATGGCTTCTCATGACACCTATAACAAAATCCAAACTCTATGTCCAGCTTACAACCTATTTCATCTGTCTCTCCAATATCATCCTTCCCCTTACCCACTATGTCCTGGAACACCCCACTGTCATTCCTACCATGGCTCCTTGTTCTAGCTATCCTCTCTGCTGGGAATGCGTTCTGCTGATATTCTAGCATGGCTCCTTCTTGTCATACAAGACTCAGTTTAAGTATCATCTCCTCAGTCACTTCCTAACTACCAAGGCTAAAGTATCTACTCAGTTTCTATAAACCTCACTTGATTTTACTTCTCTACTTAGCATTTACTGGTAGTACCTGATATTTTCTTCTTGTTTCTTTATTGTCTATCTCTTATTATTAGAATGTAAATTCCATAAGATTAGGGACTTTATCCATTTACTGTCACTAATTAGCAGTGTTATCTCTGGGCCAATTGTTTAGGGCCTCTAAAGCCTGTTTCCTTATTCATAAAGCCAGGATAATAGTGCCTGCCTTCAAGGTGCTGCTATAAGGTTTAAAGTTGTGGAGACTTACAATAGTTTAACATACAGTAACAAGTGCTTATGTTAAGTATTTCTCCAGTGACTACAGCAATATACGTAGACACTCAGCAAATATTTAATGAATGAACTTCTGTAATCAGGAGAAAAATTAAAAATAAAAATAATTTAAGAAAGTCAGTACTTGTAAGAGCACACTATAGGTAAAGTATGATGTCAAACTTCCTCAGGACAACCTCATGTTACTTTACCTCATATCCAGTATAAGACTGGGTTGAATATTCAAAATCTGAATCAGGTCCACCAGGGCAGTATCTGCCAATACAACCAAGGAATGAAGATGTCAGATACAAAATTTAGTTCAACAGTCTAGTTCAAGTATCTGCAGTCTCCATAACATTCTGAGAGCAAACAAGCTTCATATTCAAATCCTAATCGAAGAGTCTACCTTTAAAGTATCTACAATTAATATATTTTCTACTGACAAGTAAACACAATAAACATATGAGGAACATCATAGTAGTCATTTTCAGAATATTGCAGTCACTATTATTTCAGAGATTTACTTTTAGGGGCAAGTAACAGCACCCAATTTTTCCTAGGTTTAGAATGATACTCACAGTGCTCCCTTGGTAACTATACTTAAGAAAATCTTTCATTTAATCTTCCTACCTAGAATCATGCATTCTGCCTATTTTTCCAATTATCTAAATTTAAGAAGTTTAAAGGTTATTTATAGAGATAACTTTTTGATTCTTTTCTGATCCAAACTCATTTGAATTTCTGACAGAATTTAGGCAGTTCATATCTCCTTGTTTCATTTATCAAGTTAATAGACTTTTAGTCTTTCACATTCTATAACAATGTATTTTTTATTGTTTACTGCAACATATTAAAATATATATTTCAGTTTTAAAGCACTGAAACATCCTATCAATGGCTGCTTGTTTCAAAGAACTAACTTATGCATCTACTGAATCAAAGTTTTAAATATTACCAGCATGCACTGATTAAGGCTCTAGGGAATTAACTAATTCAATTAGAGCGCGCACGCACACACACACACACACACACACACACGTTTGAAGAAAATCGTCATACTTACACACATATATTTCCTGTAAAACTGATGTGTGGGCATCTGTGGGGTTTGCACATCACAGCCACAACAGCAATCTACAAAAGATTAATAAGAAAGCTATTAGGGAATAATGAATACACAATGCTGGAGAGTGGCTATCTCTCAGGAGGGAGAAGAATGCAATCAGAGAATGGCACATAAGGGATTTCAAAGTATTGGTAATACTGTATTTCTGGAGCTGAGCTATGGGCATAAGGGTGATCTCTTTTTGATGTGTTTAGTCTCTAAAATATACATATGTATTTATATACTAGCTATTAAATAGTAATATTTTACAATAAATTAAGTGCAAAATAAGGTATTAATCATTTTCAAAGTCACAGTGATTCTCTTACTCTGATTTATTTTACTAAAATACCCTAAAGGAAAAAAATTATGCAAGTCTACAAAATTGTATCTAAATGCATTAATTGAATATATATAAAACTGTAACTCAGCCTCCTCATGGACATATTAGATCTCAATATTCAGAGCAGACACTATTAAACTAGGAGCTACCCTTCACAGAGTGTGTGCAAAATATTCTCAGAAGAGTCTGTCAGAGCCCTCCTGGGGTGAGGACATTATGTGCTTGAGAAAGAGGGTGATAACAGAGACAGAAGTATGGTTACATATGGGGGGAGTTGGCCAAATAAGGCTATAGACTAAGGTGAATGCAAGCCAAGTTTCTTACTATCAGAGAAGGAAGCTATAAATATAGAAAGGGAGAGAACTTGGATGGAATGGAAGGTATTGCTGTGAACTCATAGTTTTCGATAAATACACTGATATGCAAATAAATATAAATGCAAATGTGTTAGTATATGTATATGCAGGTGTATATGTATACATACAAATATACTTCCTTGCTTGGTCCACTAGAGGGTCTAGGAGCAGCAACACTCTAATAGCAATGAGTATATCTAGCACTCAGATCTTGGTTTCTAAATACCCATCTCCAGTGAAAGAAACCAGGGCTCTTTGGAGAAATGGCTGATTCCAGACCTGGGGCAAAGAAATGACAAATGAGCCTGAAACATTTTATTATGACAGAAAGCTAGAAACTGCTCAAAGAATGATGGAGACATTTAAAAAAGACACAAAAACCAGCTTGAAAGGGCTCTCTCACTGGTCAAATCAAGGATCATTTGTACATCAAAATAAATAATGATAGTAACAGACTATAACCCACCAAATAGGAAACCATTAATCCACTCATACAAATAAATGAATGAGTAAACTGAAAATCTGATGAGTTACAGAAAACTTACATAGCTTCAAAGTACTTCACCACACAAAACTTAATTACAAAGTGGAAAAGATTAACTTCACAGAGGAGAAGCCTGGGAGACACTACCTTGATCAAAATGAACAGTATCAGAAAGAAGAACAAAGATGGAGGTATCATACTTCCTGATTTCAAACTATACTACACAATATGATATTGGCATAAAAACAGACACATAGATCAAAAAAGCAGAGAGCCCAGAAATAAACCCCGCATGCATGGTCAATTAATTTACAACAAAGGAGCCAAGAATATACAATGGGGAAAAGACAGTCTTTTCAATAAATGGTGTCGGGAAAACTGGACATCCACATGCAAAAGAATGAACTAGACCATTATCTAACATGACACACAAAAATTAGTTCAAAATGGATTAAAGACTTGAATGTAAGACCTGAAACCATAAAACTTCTAGAAAAAAAATGCAGGCAGAAGTTCCCTGACATTGGTCTGGGTATTGAATTTGTGGATCTGACTCCACAAGCAAAGGCGACAAAAGTACAAAAATAAGTAAGTGGGACTACATCAAACTAAAAAGCTTCTGCACCATCATAGGAAACCATCAATAAAAGGAAACCATCAACAAAAGGAAAAGACAACCTGCTGAATGGGAGAAAATATTTGTGAGTCATATATCCAACAATTAATATCCAAAATATATTAAAAAACTCAACTCAATACAAAAACCAATCTGATTAAATAATAAGCAGAGAACTTGAACATTTTCACAAAGACATACAAATGGCCAGCAGGTACATGAAAAGATGTTCAACTAATGTTGATGTTCACTAATTATCAGGGAAATGCAAATCAAAACCATGAGATATTATTGTTAGAATAGCCATTATGAAAAAAAACAAGAAATAACAACTGTTGATGAGGATATGGAGAAAAGGGAACCTTCATGCACTGCTGGTGGGAATATACATTGGTGTAGCCACTACTGAAAACACTATGGAGGTTAAAATTAAAAACAGGTCTACCATATGATCTGGCTATTCCACTTCTGAGCATTTATCCTGAGAAAATGAAAATACTAATATGAAAAGATAAAAAGATATATGCACCCCTATGTTTATTGCCACACTGTTTACAATAGCCAAGATATGGAAATAACCTAATTACCCATCAATGGATGAATGGATAAAGAAGGTGCGATATAGATGTATATACAGTGGAATACTGCTCGGTCATAAAAAAGAATGAAATCTTGCCATTTGTGACAACATGGATGAACCCTGAGGGTATTAAATGGTAGATGAAATGAGTCAGAGAAAGACAATACCATATGACCTCACTTATATGTGGAATATAAAAAAGAAAACAAAACAAAACTCATATATACAGAGAACGGACTGGTGGTTATCAAGGAGGGAGGGGGCTGGGAGAGGGACAAAACAGGTGAAGTGGGTCAATTGTATGGTGATGGATGGTAACTAAACTTATTGTGGTGGTTACTTTGTAGTGTATACAAATATCAAATTATCTTATACACCTGAAGCTAATATAATGTTATATAGAAATTTTATCTCAATAAAAATGTTACAATAACAATTTACCTCAATGAAAAGAAAGAACATTATCCATGACAGGACAAATTGAACTATATATATAGGTGTGTATATATACATATATATATGTGTGTGTGTGTATACACATATGTATACATATATACACGTATATATATATACACACACGTGTATATATATACACACACACACATATACATATGCATATGTATATATACATATACATGCACACATATGTGTGTGTGTGTGTATATATATACACACACACACACATATATATACACACACACACACACATATATATACACACACACACATATATATGTATATATATACACACACACACCACCTGATAGGGTACAATAAGAATACATTATCACTTCTGTGATATCCCAATGCTAAAGATGTATAACCTGAACCTAATTATGAAGAAACATCTGATTAAGCCAAATTGAGGAACCTGCTACAAAATAACCTGCTTGAAATCTTCAAAAGTGTTCAGTAATGAGGGCAAGGAAAGGCAGGAAGTGCCCAGAGTGAAGAGACAGGACAACCAAATGCAACATGTGATTCTGAACTGGGATCTGTAGGTCACTATTGAAATAGTGGGTGAAACTTGAACAAGATCTGAGGATGAGATGACAGTATTTATCAGTGCTAAATTCCTCACTCTGATGCTGTATTGTGGTGATTTAAGAACTGTCCTTGTTTGTAGGAAATGCATACTAAAGTATTCAAAGGCAACTTACTTTGCAACTTACTCTTAAGTGGTTCAGGGGGAAAATGTTCTTTATATTGGACCTTCAACTTTTCTGTAAGTTTGATTATTCTTCATAATAAAAATTATTAAAATTTAAAGCATTAGTGATCTAGAGAAAGTCCAAAATTTCAAAAAAATTGCAATTCTGAATGAAAAATTTAGATTTTCAAACAAATGTTTTTAATACGAGCCACTGATGAGATCAGTCTAATTCAACAATTGAGGGCCCAGTACATGGGCCAGGTTCTGAGCTACACAGAGCAAATGGGCCTTGAGACCACAAAAATATTACTGCACTGTTTCTGTCCTCTGAAAACATACCTATCTAGGTGAGGAAGACACATAGAAAAAGGCTATTTTGGAACCACATGGTAAGAAGCATGTATAAAATACCAGGAATGACAAAGAAGGCAATTAGCCCTGACCAGGGAAGTCAGAGAAGCCTTCCAGAGATGCTGATTAGGGTTAATTAAGTCAAGAGGATAGGGTAAGGTGGGGCCAGGGAAGTAAAGCGCAGTAGTTTTCGAAGAGTTTTTAAGCAGAACTCTCCTTTCAAGTAACATTTTACTTAAAACCTCAATTTATAAATGAGATAAAAGCTACAGCCCTGGGTGAAACAGCGATGTCCCTGCTCCTATGGTTTCACTACTTATTATGCCCCACAGTAGCTTCAAAAGACTTCTACGGAATTCGAGTTTTTTGTGTTTTTTTTTTTTCAACGTTTATTTATTTTTGGGACAGAGAGAAACAGAGCATGAACGGGGAAGGGGCAGAGAGAGAGGGAGACACAGAACCGGAAACAGGCTCCAGGCTCTGAGCCATTAGCCCAGAGCGTGACGCGGGGCTCGAACTCACGGACCGCGAGATCGTGACCTGGCTGAAGTCGGACGCTCAACCGACTGCGCCACCCAGGCGCCCCTGGAATTCAAGTTTTAATAGAGTACAGTTTAAAAATTACTGGTAAAGTAGAAAAAGCAATGACTTTGGATTCAGTCAGAGAGATGTAAGTTTGAATCTTTGCCCCTTACTGTGAATTTTCCTATTTGGTAAAATGTAGGCAATAGCACTTACCTCTCAAAACTGTTTTGAGGATTAAATCAGAAACACAATAGCCAGTATGTAAGAGGTGGGCAACATATGGTAGCTGTTATTATATTTAATGTTGATAGGTAGAAGAAGAAGAAGAAGAAGAAGAAGAAGAAGAAGAAGAAGAAGAAG